>NW_018165322.1:486807-489046 GCF_001263595.1 Phalaenopsis equestris | reverse complement strand
ATATATATATATATATATATATCTGTGTGTGTATGCACCCTTGCGCTTGCACACTTTCTTATAAGCATGCATCTTGATAACATGCTTGATCTTATTGTGTGACTAAAAATATATTGGTGTGATGATCACCTTTTGTTGATTTCTTTGCTTCGAGATTTAAATGTTGATTTCGTCAGAAGGCCTTCGTTGTGTTATTTTTTGTGTTGTTTGAAGTTTGTCTCAAAGATCTTTATGATTTTAAGTTGGAGATGTGCTCATGGTTTTACTGCTTATTAATCATATTCTGCTAAGAGAAACATAGTTTTATTTTTTGTAAGTGCAGTAATGGTAAAATATGACTTATGTCAACCAATCATATTATCTAAAATTTAAAATATTTTTCTTCCATTTTCAGTAGAGTTGTTTATATGAAGAGGCTAGGCTTAGCTCTTTATTAGTACTCTTCAATAGCTTGCTGGACTCAAAAAGTTACATATTGAACTAAGCTCGTTTCAGGAATTGACTAAAATCTCCAAATTTCTCTTTGGACCATAGATTGAAGAGTATGGATTATTACTTGCTTTGCCTATTTCATAATCATAATGCTCCAAAAGTGTATGCTGCTGTGAGCGAATAAAATAGTATGCAATCACTCTTTGTTCCATTTATACTTTGGCACGTATACATCATTATCATCTTCTTTCTCTTCTAATGTTGAAGAAATGACTCGCCTTGCTCTGGTTCACGATAGTTATTCTCTTGGTAGTTGATATCTTTGCGGTCCTCATCTTCGTGCCATCGGGATTCATCTTCCTGCCTCTAATCCTGATGATACATAATGATATCTTGAATTGCTTCTTGATTGGATTCCTAACAATTATTTCTTTACTTCTTCTATTATTTTATGCATTTGTTCTCTGAGCTCATTCATTTGTTGCATCACAGACTTTCAAGTATAATCCATCATTGATCTTCAATCTCTTTTAGCTGAAATATCTTATTGCTAGATTTGGGTATAAGATCCATGCTCATTGTAACTTTTAAAATGTTGAATCCTTTTAGGATGTATGAACCCATACAATCTGAGAGGGCTCTTGTGAAAGAGGTGGAAGGAAGTTAAAGGAATTTTAGAGAGAGAGAGAGAGAGAGAGAGAGCGAGCCAGAGAGAGTTTGAGTGATCGAGTTAGATTCTTATTTCCTCTTTTTCTTACTTCCTCCATAAAATTTATGTGTCCACATAAGGGTCAAAATAATGAAATAACAGCTACATTATAAGTTGTAAACTATGTAGCATGAGTAGACTTATCATTAAGAATATCATTGGTGTGGGCTTCAGGTGTTCAATAAATGGTTATGCACATCATGGACTGGAGTTTTCTGCTTTATATCTCAATGAACTGTACACCGAGCTTAGCGATGGAGTTAGATAGCTATCAAAGAAGTTGGTAGGAGATTTTATCTAGTAAAGGCGAGCTTAAAAATAGAACTCTGTAAATTTGAGCAGATCCGGTTGAAGGATCTTGCTTGATGGCTTAAGCTTAGCAAGCTCAGTTGAAGGAACTAAGTTGAATGATGAAAAACTTCAGAGGTACTCATAGGATCCTTCTAGGTGGCAAGAAGCTTTGTAGCTTGTCACTTCTAATGATTCGAGTAACGAGTATGATTGACCTTATCAAAACAATATCACTAAGGACATGATAGGTTGGATCGATTCATTTGGCCCATGAGATCCATTTAGTGAAAACTCATTATTAGAAAGACATAGGCACATGCACACACACATATACAACAACAACAACAACAAAGCCTTAATCCCACTACGTGGGGTCGGCTACAAGAATCCTTTTTCTCCATTGCGTCCTATTTAGTGTCATATTTTCATTTAGTTCTAGTAAATTAAGATCATTTTTAATACAATAAGCCCAAATCTTCCTAGGTCTAGCTCTGCCTTTCTTAGCACAAGCCGAATCTAAAACATCTACTCTCCTAATCGGATCATCAAATGGTCGACGTTTAATGTGACCAAACCATCTAAGACGACTTTCTCTAATTTTGTCTGTAACAAGAGCTACACCAATATAAAATTATAAAATATACATATATATATAATATCAATAAATATATACACCATTTATGTATATTGATATAATACGCACACACACATATACAATTATAAAATACACATATATATAATATCAATATACATATACACCATTTATGCATATATGCATATATATATATATACATATATATATATATA
>NW_018165322.1:483946-486755 GCF_001263595.1 Phalaenopsis equestris | reverse complement strand
ATATATATATATATATATATATATCTACATAAGAAAATATGGTATTGAAACCTCATTTGATTTTTTTCTGTCCAAAATTTTTACTAAAATCCAAAATTAATGTATGTTCAATTTCAATTAATATATTAGAACTTTAGTGCATTTTTAGTCTTTAAAAGTGGGATTTATTAACTAACACTTTAAATTAAATTTACTTACTTATGTAACACTCATTATATACCTAAATTATGTTTTACACGTCCAAAAATAGCCAGTGCTGCCTCCGATTAAAATTTGCATTTAAAATGTCATGAGAAAACACCATTACGACCATCTCCTTCAAGCTACATGTTATCTCACCTTTGTCTAAACACATCTTTCATGTGTTCGAACACATATTTCTACTCAGCTTTAGCCAAGTCTCCCTAGCACCCAAATTTGCTCTTCTTGTGTCCAAACTTGCTCATCTCAAATGAAAAAATCAATTATATTTTTTTTTCATTTCTCTTATTATGCAATGCAAATTGAATATTGAAACTGACAAAAATGCAAAGTTGATTTTTTTTTTTGTTAAAAAGATGGAGGTATTAGTATTTAGTTGATTCATATAATAATTTCATTGTAGAAAGTATGTATTTCTTGAGCACGAATGGCTAGTTTTGATCTAAGCATGTTGAAGACTTGTTTAATGAAGTACACTTGACCTTCTTTTGAAACATGATGGCTTCATTCTTTGTGTATGCATTGTGAGTATAAAAGATGTTAGTTATGTAATGTTTATCAAAATAGGTTGATTATTAAACTTGTGATACTCAAACTTGTCCAACAACATGAAGAGATGTCGTAAATATCTAATTCTATATCAAAGGAATATATTATTCTAATTATGTTCAAAACTCTTCTAATAATTGATGATATCATTTCTCTCAATTTTAATGGTGGTTGTGCTTTGTTTATCATTGGTTTGGAATTGGTTCATATATATGTGTGTGTGCTTAAATGTAGCGAGCTTATTACAATTCATATTCATGCTTTCATACAAACATTTACTGCACTCCAAATTTTGCCACAGGATTTATTACTATTTACCTTACAGAAAACTCTTTTGAGATATGCTAAGTTTAGTGGTATAGAAGAATACAACTTGATAGCATGCCCTATCCCCTTTTGGGATTAATATAAATGTTGTCGTGATGAATTTTTATAAAATTATTATTGATATTGCACCCTATGTTGGTTTATTTTCTTAGAGATTCAAAGAATGATTTCGTTAGAAGGTTCTCTTTGTTTGTTATTTTTTGAATTTCTTGATTTTTTTTTTTGGTGTCTCAAAAGTCTTTTTGAGTTGATGAATTTTTTTTTGGTGTCTCAAAAGTCTTTTTGAGTTGACATTTAAGATTTTTTCTTGACTTAGCTAATTATTCATTGCAAACTTAGTTATGTGGATAGCAGAAATGGTTACAAATGAAATCGCAACACTGTTGTGAATGATGAGATTTCCTCCCATCTCCAATATTCAAATCATGGAAGCAAACAAACACCCAATAAGAAGGCAATGCAACCATATCATTTCAGTTGTGAGATATGTAAATATAAATAGAATCATATGTGAGAGATATTTCGAGCCTGGAAAGGAGATGTAAAGGCTGAAACTGTATTGATATTCTTGCTAAAAGATTTAGTTAGAAACTATATCGGTGTTTTTGCTAAAATATGAAGTTGTAAGTGCTGAAGTTAATCTCGTCTTTTGACTGTCAAAGTGTTGATGTTAAACTTTGTTTTGTTGATATCTATTTATATTTTTATCTCAAATTTTGATATTTCAATTTGAATTTATCTAAATGGATCAAACATATCCATTTTATTTGTTGAAAAATCCTTAAACATAAAGTCACTAGTGGGTTTTCATTAAAAAAGAGGGCTGGATATGATTAATGTACAACCATGAAAAATTGAAATCAATTTGGTTATTGATTAGAGTTGAGCTTTAATGAAGATTAATGAGTCATCTTTACCTTGAATCAAAATCAAATCAACTAGTCCATAGTTATGTTGAGCATTACACAAGATGAGAATAGATGCTTTAATGCATTCTAAGGCCCATGTGAGATTTTTTTTAACTTATGTTGGATTTTGTTAATGATTGTCAAATTTACTTACTGAAGATCTTTCAAGTAAGAACAATGTCAAATAGTTGTTGATTGGAAGTATTCATGTGTCATTTATAATTTAATTATGAAAATTTATTAGGTGGAGGTTGTTATGCCTTGGATTTTTTGTCTTAGCTCTTCTTTTTCTTGTAACATGATTTGTTTCATTAAGAAAGAATTGCACTTTTCATATGGTCAATTGTTAATGTTGGGCTTTGTTGTGTTGTTAGAAGGATGTCAACTGAAAGTATTAGGTTTTCTGTAACCGTTATAATGGATAGTGTTGTGTTATCATACCCCTTATAATTGGAATAATTCTTCTTCAAAATTATAGCAGAGAAGGCTTTTTATTATTTGTGGAGTATCTATGTTCAAGTTTGCACAAAAATTGCGGTAAGAATGTCATATAGATCATCAACCAATGCAAATTGGACAAAGACATGACGATTCATTATTTATTTTTAATATTATCATGAAAGATTCTATAATCATGTGGTAAAAGCTCTAATGGTATCATGAACTTAATATGTCCTTTTTTTAGATTGCAATATAAATAGATGTAGATTAGGATCATATCAATATATTTTAACTTTTATCTATATGTCAGAAAGCCGAGTGCTATAGTGCCATTCATTTCTCATTTATAAATGAATAAATTTTACTTTTAATATATATATATA
>NW_018165322.1:458124-483923 GCF_001263595.1 Phalaenopsis equestris | reverse complement strand
CACTTCCTGTCATATATATATATATATATATTGGGAAAAATGAGCATTATTCGGCTCCCTGCATGTTAATACAAAATAAGTACAGAAAAGTTAGGTTTGGAGAGGGTCCCTAGATCTATAAAGCCAAAAAAGAACATTACTCACTCATAAGGGGATATCCCAACCACCTATAATACCACCCCAAGGCAAAAAAGGGGGTATACCATATATATATATATATGTACCATTACAAAACAGAAAAATAAGGGAGGTTTAACTTGTCCCCATGAAGAAGAAAGGATAGAGAAGGAGGTGTAGTAGCAACTATAACTTGTTCAGAGCTTCTGCCAG
Organism: Phalaenopsis equestris; assembly: GCF_001263595.1. Classification (NCBI taxonomy): domain Eukaryota; kingdom Viridiplantae; phylum Streptophyta; class Magnoliopsida; order Asparagales; family Orchidaceae; genus Phalaenopsis; species Phalaenopsis equestris. Next base: position 483,593 of record NW_018165322.1, on the reverse strand, counting down.
TGGTAGCCAAATGGTGAGCAGGTTCATTACCTTGTCTGTTAATATGCTGAAATTCCACACTCCAGCTGCCCAATGCAGTCTTCATTTTTTTCATCCACCTTCCAATATGCCATGGGGGATCCACCTCATTCTGCAATATCCTAATACAAGTGTTGGAGTCAGATTCAACAATTAATGGCCAGATTTTACAGTGAATTGCAAGCATAATGGCCCAAAAGATTGCAATCATTTCAGCTTCCAAAGCATGCAATGCCCAGGTTGGTGAGGAAAAAAGAAGAACACACTGCCCTTGGGAGTTTCTAAACACTCCCCCAAACCCAGCAGCTACCCTTAAAAAACTACCTTCTGTGTTAACTTTCATCCAACCAACAGGAGGAGGAAACCACACAATCAATGAGAGCTTGAAATTAGACTGATTTCTGCTTTGAGGTGCCCAGTGCCTGAAGAGATTTCAGAAATTGTGATGTTGAATGATTTTCTGTATGTAAGAAGTGCAATTAGCTGTAACAGCTTTAGTTAGAGGTAAAGAATCCTCAAATTTAGCTTGATTTCTACCCATCCAGATAAACCAAGCAACCACACAGGGGATAACCAGTAAATTAATCTTCTTCCACTCTCTCCTATAGGTAGAAAAAATATTCCAACAGAGGGTAAGAGCATCAATTCTTAACTATGCCAATAGATCAGTCCAGACTTGTTGAAAGAAGCTGCATTTGAAGAAAAGGTGATCCAGTGTCTCCCCTCCTCTTGACAGAGTAACAAAAGAAAGGACCTCTAAGGCCTTTCATTTTAAGGATGTCATCAGTGGAGAGCAAGGACTGCCACAGTCTCCAACAGAAAGAATGACATAGAAGTAGTCAACCACTTCCCCCAGATTTCAGTCCACATTGAACAGTTGGCCAGTGATAGAATTCTGAAATATATAAGCAGAAATTTTCTGTGAGGGAGCTTTTTTAGTGATAATTCTATCTCTTTGACCGGGATAGAAAGGGGTTTGCTTAAATAGCTAAATTTGATCATTATTCAGAATGGTATGTAGCAATCTAAAGTTCCATTGATTTTAAGACCAAGAGTCCTTAACCAGACCTTGAAAATTGGGGTTAGAGTTAAAGCACATAATTTTATCTTCATTCCAAGTTCACCTGTCTAACCAGAAGTTGATTTGTCTTTCCCCCAATTCCCAGATAAGGTCTTCTCAACCTGTTGTCTGACTTCCAAAAGTTTGCCCCAAATCCTGGAGTCTCCCAGCTTTTTATTAACTAGATTTGGCTGTACAGTTCTACAATCCTTCCCCATCATGAGGAAAGCCCATAGACTATCCTGGGCTCTGAATTTAATCCATAATTTGCATAAATTAATGAAACTAAGGTGCTGTAAATCTTTAAATCCCAATCCTCCAGTAAAATATGGTTTGCATAATTTCTGCCAAGGAAGCCAGTGAACTTGCTTCTTCTGTCCAGCCCAAAAGAACTTATTAAGAATTCTCCCCAGCAAGTGTTGAGTGCCTTTCTTCATAGTAAACATTTAAAGAGCATAGGAGGGAAGTGCAGTGAGAATACTCTTGAGAAGTGTGATTCTTCCTCCATTAGACAAGAATGAATTAGTCCAGCATTGAAGTTGATTTTTAATCTGATCAATAACATCATTAAATTGAATTTACTTTGTTTTGCCCTTAATTAGTTGAACCCCAAGGTATCTGATGGGTAGAGAAGACAAGCTAAATCCAGTATGACTTGATATCCAGTTTTTTATCTGTGGAGAAATGTTAGTGCTAACAAAAATTTGGCATTTATGTTTATTTAATTCCATACATGAAGTAAGCTGGAAATGTTTAAGGCCTTATACAAAATTTTTGTAGCACTCTTAGTGGCATTTGAGAAGATTATCACATCATCAGCATAAGACAGATGGCTGATGCACACATTTTATCTGTGCTGATAGAACAAATGAGGTGATGTTGAGAACATTAGATTCAAAAGTCTGGAGAAGTAATCCATATCTAAAATAAAAACTGTGGGGGATAAAGGGTCCCCTTGCTTAATCCCTCTTGAAGCTGAGAAGAAGCCATGGCAGTTACCATTAACAAGCACATAATGATTAATACAATGAAGTTATAATGAAACCATCTTTTAATAAGCAAAATGAAATCCTCAGTAAAACCCCTTGCAACAAGAGTTTCCAAGATGAAGTCCCAATTAATTGTGTCAGAAGCCTTCTTGATATCCAATTTGTAGATAACATTTCCTCCCCTACACTTCCTGTCCAAATCTAACAACATTTCTTGTGCAAGTAAAATGTTATAAGATATGGTTCTCCTTTTACAAAAGCTGCTTGATTAGAACAAATTAGCAGTTGAAGGTGGGGTTGAATTCTAAAAACCAATACCTTGCTGATTACTTTGGTTATAACATTAGTCAAGCTAATGGGTCTGAAATCACCCTAAACTTTTCTGTTTTGGTTTTTTGGAATCAAAGTAATGGTTGAAGAAGTAAAAAATCTTGGTGGATCACTACCTCTGAAAGAAATTTTGAACAGCTGAAATGAAATCCTCCTTTTATATATATATATATGTAATATATATATATATATATATAAAGAGATCTAATTTGCGAGCAAGTGAGTTTACATATTTTTAATTTTAAGTTTTTAAAAATTTTAAAAGAACCATCTTTTTCATGCAATTACTTGGAGTGATAGACAATTTTATAGACTTTTTTTTTTGTCTTATTTTCTTAATGTCATTACAATGGGAGATTATAATTGATTATTTGGTTAGAAATGAATTTTAGTTTATTATTGGTTTTCCAATAATTATTTAAAGTTTTAATACTTAATGGCTACGTTATATAAAAATGACATGTTAATTAGGACACTAATTATCTATGAGTTAAATTAATCGGTTGATTGATTTTATATAAAATGACTTGCTAATTAGGACACTAATTATCTATGAGTTAAATTAATCGGTTGATTGATTTTATATAAAATGACTTGCTAATTAGGACACTAATTATCTATGAGTTAAATTAACTGATTGATTGATTTTTATCTTAAGAAAATGAGACCTATAAATTTTTATCCCTAATGATTTTACTCAATTTTGAAAGAAAAAACAAGAACTTTATTAATTTTATTGCCAGCTTTTGTTAATTTTTTTTCCTTATATATTGATGAAATTTAAATCGAACTAATTTTCCAAATTCATTACAATAAACCCATCAAAATATCATAAATCAAATTTCATTAAAAAAAAAATTATTTTTCAAATAACGGTAAAAGTTAGATATGAAATACGGTGGTATCTACGTAATTCTCCCTTAAAATTAACAATACTTACAAATAAATCCACATTGAAATTCAAATTTCAAATTTAAATTTTAAATCTGTGGCAATGTTAACGGTAAATTGTGTTAACGTTAAACTAATTTAAATTTACCCAAGACAATTGAAATCGCAATCCTTTCTTCTTCCATCGCTCTCTCCGTTCTCTTGCGTTCTCCGGCGACCTCTCTGTTCTGAAGCTATTTCCTTCTCCCCCAAACTCTCCATTCCGAAGTCCTCTCCGTTCCTCTCCCTTCTCTTCGCTTCCGGTCTCCTCCGTCCTTCAATCAACTCTGCGTCGTTCTCCTCTCCGTCCTTCAATCTGCCCTGCTTCGTTCTCCTCAGAGATCTCCCTCCGAACGGTGCTTCCATTCTCCTCCGAGCACTCCAGGCGCTCTCCGTTCAGACGCTTCTTCTATTCTCCACCGAACTCTCCGCTGCAATGGCCGGAAAAGGAAGGAAGAAATTGGAAAATAAACTAATAGAGTCGGCTTCAGCGAGAATGGTCTGCTTCTCAAAGCGTCGCAAGGGACTATTCAAGAAGGCAGAGGAACTCCCCGTCTTATCTTATGTGGTGCAAAGGTCGCCGTTCTCGTGTTTTCTCAAGCCGGAAGGCCTTACTGCTCCGACTTCGAAACCTTTGATACACTTCTCTGTCCTCAAACCCAACTCGAGGCCGACTCCTTGCTCTGCCCTCCATCTGCCTTTGCTGCTGAGAAGGACGCCGAAATATGTTGGGAATTTGATTTTAACGAAGCAATGGCCGGAAACTCTCTCCCTTTTTGGTATAACAAACCGAACGTCCAGTGCATGGACTGTGGGAAACTCCGACGACTGGAGAGAGCTATTTTGGAGTATGGTCATTTGCAATTGCGCAAAAACTCCTGTTTGTAGATCATGTTGCATTTTCGTCCATGCATTGTTTGAATTTTTTTTGTGCAGACTGTTTGCTGCATGTTCATATGCAAAGTGTTTGTTGCATTTCCATGTTAAAATCATGACTGTAACCAATGTTTGTTACTCAGATTTGATATTCGGACAATGTTTTCATTGGTTGGAACATTTTGTTGATTAATTTCTGTTTTGCTTGAAATATCTTTTTATGGTATCTCAAAAGCCTTTGTGAGTATACATTGGATATGCTTTCTTGGCTTAACCACTTAATCGTTGCGAACTTAGTTCTGTGGAGTGCAGTAATAGTTACAGATTAATTCTCTAAATTTAGTGGCTGTTTTATACATATGTATAAATATATGTATGCTTCCATAGAAATGGTCCAAATGTTGAAATCTTACAAGTGTAAGGTTTTACATTCTAAGCTTGAGGTACTCGAGGTAAATCATTTGTAAGCCTAAGCATGCCATTTGTTCGAAACGTAATCTTATGAAATCATTATTTATTCTGAAATCAATAAAAGTTCTTGCTAAAAGTGTGTATGTTTTTGAGTCTGTTATCATGATTTGGCTGAAACGGTAAAATCTGAAGTTTTAAGTGTTGAAATTAATCTCAATGACTTGAATTCGTCTTTGAAATTTCAAAGTGTTGATATATAAGTTTTTTTTTTTAGATTTATTCAATTTTTTGTTTAAAAGTTTGGTAATTCAATTTCAATTCCTTAAAAGAGGCAAACACTTCCAATTTCTTTTTTCAAATTTCCTTACTCACAAAACCACTGAGTCCTCAATAAAAAAGAGGGTTGAATATGAATAATGTGTTATCATAGAAGATTGAAATAAATTTGGTTTTTTTTATTGAAATTAGGCTTGAATCAAGATTAATGAGTCAACTTTGGCTTGAATTCATATCAAATTGACTAGCTTAAAGTTAAGTTGGGCATGTCTAAATATCAAACTGAACGCTTTAAGGTGCTCTTAGACGTGTGTGCGGGGAGCTTGCGATCATAACATAAAACCCTCGTACATGCCGCAATTTAATTTTTTTTGAAAAAAATTTGAACTTTTATACCTCAAAGAATGTTATGGAGATATTTACTTAGATTAGTGATATCTCTTAATTTATAAAAAATCTCATTCATAGATGTGTGAATTCTCTAATACAAGCACAAAAGAGTAGGAAATTTTGTTAAAATTTTATTGTTGTTGTTACTCTTGATATCCTGATTAAAATTTGATAGCCATATTACCCTTTTTTAGAAATCTCTTAAGCAGAGTTTTAGTTATATTATTGAGCCTTGTTCACAAAAGCTTTGCTAAGGCTAAGGATGCATCTATCAATGCTTATTAACATTATTTATTACATTTTTACTTAAAATTGATTTATTTCTTAATTTATTATTCATTAATTCATGTTTAGAAGCCATTAAAACTTAAGATTTCTGATTTATACTAGTTTTTTGTAATAAATTTTTACTTTATTATATATTTTTGTTTCAAAAAAAAAAAAAAAAGCCAAAAGAAAAGAAAACAAATTGTTTATACATTTGTTTACTTGTTTTTATTAACTTATTTTTAAGCATGCTTTTACTTGTTATAAAAAGTACAAAAAGATCAAATTTATTTTTCTAATTTTTATAATAAATTTCACTTCTTTTCCTAAATGTTTTTCTTATGAAGCGAGAAAGAATTTTCTTGCTTTATCATGTGAGTTTCAAGTTTAAAAATTTCTAGTAATTACCAAAAGAAAAAGCTCCTTTTCAAAATTTTACAAGAGAGAGAAAGGTAAATTTTTTTATATATAAGAAAAAACTCAAAAAATGTATGAGTTGTTAGCTAGCCTAGTAAACAAGTATGAAGAAAGTTGTTACAAATGCCTTGAGATTGAATCCTTCTAGATCAAATTAACATGCACTCAACCTAAAGGCAAACCTACACCAAGATTTTAAAGATGATTAATAATAATTTCAATCACATATATGTTTATTAATTTTTTCTTAAAGGGAAAACAAATCGAATATCTCTTTAGCTTTTGTTGTAGAAAAGCTCACCTCTAATAGTTTAATCTCTTTGGAAGTAGTGTATCCTTGTGTGCTCAATCTTATAAATCATAACTCTATATTATTAATGCAACATATTTTAGTTAGTTGTGTGCACCTTTGATATCATATTTACTATCAACTTTAAAGGGGTGTTTGAGTTCAAGTAAGATTTAAGTTAAATAGGATTTAGTAAATCTAGATTTATCAAAGCCAAATATCATTAAATTCGAAATAATGCTTGGTATCTTTAAGATTAAATCCAGTCAAATTCATTTGAAGCGTTTGGCTCAAATCTCTTTGAAATATTTTCTTTCTATGTTAACACCGTTAAATCCAACTAATATTTGGATTTAATAAATCCGGATTTCCATCACAAAATTAAGGGATTTTGAAAAAAGTCAGATTTAAAAAGGTGTTGGATTTATTTCACCCAAAAATATCGTTTGATAGGATTTACATTAAATCATAGCTTAAATACATTAAAAAGTGGCGTACAAAACACCCTCTAAGACTTTGAAGTTTTGTTTCTATATTCTTTGAAATTCAATTTGCCAAAAAACTATAGTACTAATACTTTTGGACGATTTAGCTAGAAGATATTGTGTTCCACTCAAATTGTTTTAACAATTTTTCGGTCAAATTTTCCAAATTTTGAAGCATAATCATACCAATAAACACTCATTATTTGCATTAAGATTTGACATTGATAATCAATACACATCATAAACTTTTAATAAATGAATTACATTTAAAATATGCAGATTTCCTTATTAGTTTTTAATTTGAGAGCCTTCCATTCTTGGTTCATTGATATTATGGAAAATATAATAAATTTTTTTTGCATATATATATATATATATATATATATATATATATATATATATAAAAGTATATATATCGATTGAAATTATTTTTTAATCTTCAACAATAAATATTGCACTCATTACCATGGTTATGAAGATAGTATTGTTGAAGGGATTTTCACCATCTAGTAAGTCAGCTCCCGTGAATGTGATAGATAGATGATTCAGAGTGGAGGTTTTAGCCAAGTTGGTGGAATGAACGTTTTCTACTTCCAATCAATCAAACTTGAACATCTTGAGGAATCAGGTCTATCCCTACCAAAAATGGTGGGTACGACATCGATGACATGCACGATAGTGACAAGGATTGGTCCATCAGAAGCAATCTCGGCAGTCGACTTTCTTTGCCTTTAAGCAATGGCTCATGATGAAATGAATCTTTTTAAATTTTTTGCTCGAACCAGCTCTTCAATCAATTTTCCAAGATGATGAAATTCCTCAATGTCTTTCCTGTGATCATGATGAGAAGCACAATAGTTATTAAAATTGCTTTAGAAACTCTCAACCTTTATCAAGAAAGCTCTCTTAAAGAATTCTTTATTTTGGATAGCCTCTACGATCTCTGCTATCGACACTCACAAAAGAGTGATTTCAAGTGCAGAGGGCTAAGGTATTTTCTGTCTTCACTCAGACTTCTTTACTATAAATCTTCGATCAGACTTCTTTGATTGCTACTATTATCGAGGAAGTCTTCACAGAGACTTTTGATGGTCCCATCATATGAGTTGGTGTTGGGACCCCCTATGTTTTCAAAACTCGCTTTCTGGAATCTTTCCTCAGGTTCTCAAGTGCTAGAGATATTCGAGAAAGAGTTGTATTCTTCAACCGAAATGTGGTCGTTGGCTAATTCTAATAGTTTCGTCAAATTTTTTTAGCTTTTGCAAGTCAAGAGCATTTTAAAATAATCCTTCTCATACACCCTATACATGTGTTGCATGGGTGGGTGATGTAATGCTAAAGATCTCTTATATTGAGATTTTTCAACCAGAATCTGCTTATGAAGCTGTACAAAGTTTCGAATGGAGCTTGTTGAATCTTTAATAAAACTTGAGAGCTTCTTCGTGTCTTTTGAGCGCTAGTGAATTGGGTCATGAACATGCGCTTGAACTTATTGAAGGAGACGATGGAACCAAGCAATAAGTTATTCAACTAGCATAGAGTCGATTCCTTAAGCATTGTGAGGAATAAACTTCACTTAAGGGCAACGTTTATTCATAACAAGCAGACTGCCAATTCAACAAAGATTACTTGTTTTTATTAACTTTTTTTGAACTAAGCATTTACTTATCTTAAAAACATACAAAAAGATTATTTTTTTTTCTATTTCATAAGAAATCCAACTTGTTTTCTTAATTGATTTTCTTATGAAGCGAGAAAGAATTTTCTTGCTTTATCTTGTGAGTTTGAAGTTTTAAAATTTCTAGCTAGCCAAGTAAATAAGAAAGAAGAAAGTTGTGAAAAATGTCTTAGAGATTGAATCCTTGTAGATCAAAGTAATATGCAATCAACCTAGAGGTAAACCCATACCAAGGTTTTTAATATGATTAATTAATCAACATATGTTTGTATTTTTTTTTAAGGGCAAACACATCAAATATGACCTTAATTTTTGTTGCAAAAAGGCTCAACTTTCATAATGTAACACTTTTGAAAGTGGTGTATCCTTGTGTGCACAAATTTATAAATTATAACTCTATATTATTAATCCAACATATTATTAGTTGTGTGCTCATTTGATATCATCTTCTCTGTTAACTTTAAGGGGGTGTTTGGCTGCAAGAAGACTTTAAGTTAAATAGGATTTAGTAAATCCGATAAATCTGGATTTAGCAAATCCAAATATTGTTAAATCTGAAAAAATGCTTGGTTTCATTAAGATTAAGTTAAGTTAAAGTCATTTGAGGTGTTTGGCTTAAATCTCTTAGAAATATTTTCTTTCTAAGTTAAATCTATTAAATCCAACAAATAGTTGAATTTAATAAATTTTGATTTCCCTCACAAAATTAACGAAATTTAAAAAAAACAGATTTAAAAAGCTTGAGATTTATTTCACTTAAAAATAACGTTGGTCGGATTTACGTTAAATCATAACTTAAATCCATTAAAAAGTTGCGTACCAAACAACCTAAGACTTTGAGGTTTTGTTTCTGTATTCTTTAAAATTTATTTTTTGCCGAAGGAAATCAAATTAATATGCACTCAACCTAAAGGCAAACCCACACAAAGGTTCTTAATATTATTAATAAAGAATTTAATTAACATATGTTTGTAATAATTTTTTTTTTTTGGTAGAAAAGTGCGCCTTTCATAGTTTAATCTTTTGAAACTAGTATATCATTGTGTGTGAAATTTTATAAATCATAACTCTATATTATTAATGCAACATATTTTTATTAGTTGTGTGCACATTTGATATCATCTTCACTATCAACTTTAAGGGGGTGCTTTTGGCTTCAAGTAGGATTTAAGTTAAATAAGATTTAGTAAATATGGATTTATCAAATCCAAATATTGTTAAATTCGAAAAAATGCTTGGTTTCATTAAGATTAAATTCAGTCAAATTCATTTGAGGTGTTTTGCTTAAATCTTTTTGAAATATTTTCTTTCTAGGTTATCCAACTAATAGTTGAATTTAATTAATCCGGATATCTATCAAAAAATGAACGGAATCCGAAAAATCAAATTTAAAAATGCGTCGGATTTATTTCACAAAAAAATAACATTTGACAGGATTTACATTAAATCTTAACTTATATCCATTAAAAAAGTGACATACCAAACAATCCCTAAGATTTTGATGTTTTGCTTTAATATCCTTTGAAATTCATTTAGCCAAAAAAATAAAGTTCTAAGACTTTTGACTATTTAGTTAGAAGATATATTATTTTCCACTCAAGTTTCTTTAACTATTGTATGGTCAAATCTTCTGAAATTTGAAACATAATTACACCAATGAACACTCATTATCACAAACTTCTAATAAATGAATTATATTTAAAATATTCAGATTTTGCTTTTAGTTTTAAATTTGAGAGCCTTCCATTTATGTTCTATTGATACGATGGCAAATATAATTAATTTTTATAAGCATATATTTGAATTTCACAAATACTGCACACATTATTATGGTTATGATGATATAATTGTCGAACCGATTTCCACCATCTGGTAAGTCAGCTCTCGTGAATGTGATCAATAGATGAGTAGGAATGCTGGCTTTATCCAAGTTGGTGGAATTAACATATTTTGCATTCAATCATTCAAACTTGAACATCACAAGGATTAAAGTCCATCCCTACCAAAAATGGTGGGTAAGACTTTGGTGCCATGCAAGACAGTGATTGAGATTGGTACATGATAAGCAGTCTCGTCAGTCGCCTTTCCTTGTCTTTGAGTATTGGCTTATAGAGAAATGAATTCTTTTTAAATTTTTAGCTCAAATCAATTCCTTAATCGGTTTTAAAAAATGATGGCATTCCTCAATGTCTTGTCGGTGATCACGATGATAAACACAATACTTATTAAGAATATGTTGGAAACTCCCATCCTTCATCAAGAGAGGACTCCTAAAGAATTCTTTATTTTTGACGGTCTCTACGATCTCAGCTATTGACACTCTCAAAGGAGTGGTTTCTAGTGCAGACGGCTAGGTATTTTATGTCTTCTCCTTAGCCTCCTTATGATAAATCTTCGATCTGACTGCTCCGATTGCTATTGTTGTCAATGATGTCTTCACAGAGCGCATTGATGGTACCATCGTATGAATCAGTGTTGGGACAACTTGTGTTCGCAAAAAAAACACTTTTCTAGAATATTTTCTTAGGTTCTCTAGAGCTAAAGATTTTCAACAAAGAGTTGTACTCTTCGGCCAAAATGTGGTCATTTGCCAATTTTAGGAGTTCAACCAAATTTTTTTGGCTTTTGAAAGCCAAGAGCATTTTAGAATGAGCCTTCTCTTAGACCCTATGCAAGTTTTGCATGAGTGATGGAAGGCTATGGAAGGATCAAGATCCCTAATGTTGAACTTTTTCAGCTGGAATATAGTTATGAAGCTCCTCAAACTTTTGGATGGAGCTTGTTGTTCAATCTTTTATAAAGCTAGAGATTTTTTATTGGCTTTTGAGCACGAGTGAATTTGGCCATAAACATTTTCTTAAACTTATTGAAGGAGGCGATGACTCCTATCGATATGTCATTGAGCTAGCATAGAATCAATTCCTTAAGTATTGTATAGAATAAACTACACTTAGGGGCAACATTTATTCATAGTAAGCAGACTAGAAATTAAAAAAAAATTACATGTTCAAGAGGACCAGTCCTCCCTTGGTAAAAATCTGAGGAAGAAATATTGAACTTTAACGTATACGTCACATAGCCTAGTGTTATAGTGCCCTTTATTTCTCAATCAAAAAAGAATAAAATTCACTTTTAATGTTTTTTTTTTTTTTTCCAAATGAGATCTAATTCGCGGGTTAAGAAAATTATCAAGTAAGGTTACATGTTTTAACTTAAGTTTTTAAAAATTTTAAATAAACCATCTTTTTCATGCAATTACTTGGAGGGAGGCATTTTTATAAATATTTTTTGTCTTATTTTTTTAATGTCATTACCATGGGAGGTTATAGTTGATTATTTGGTTAGAAACGAATATTACTGTTTATTATTTGTTTTTCAATAATTATTTAAAGTCTTAATACTTTATGGCTGGTTATATCAAAAGATCATGCTATTTAGGATACTAAATCTCTATGACTTAAATTAACTGATTGATTGATTTTTCATCTTAAGAAAATGAGGCCTATAAATTTTTATCTCTAATGATTTTACTCAATTTTGAAAGAAAAAACAAGAACTTTATTAATTTTATTGCCAGCTTTTGTTAATTTTTTTTCCTTATATATTGATGAAATTTAAATCGAACTAATTTTCCAAATTCATTACAATAAACCCATCAAAATATCATAAATCAAATTTCATAAGAAAAAATTAAACTTTACGGTGGTATCTCTCTGGTCTGAAATACGGTGGTATCTACGTAATTCTCCCTTAAAATTAACAATACTTACAAATAAATCCAAATTTAAATTCAAATTTCAAATTTAAATTTTAAATCTGTGGCAATGTTAACGGTAAATTGTGTTAACGTTAACTAATTTAAATTTACCCAAGACAATTGAAATCGCAATCCTTTCTTCTTCCATCGCTCTCTCCGTTCTCTTGCGTTCTCCGGCGACCTCTCTGTTCTGAAGCTACTTCCTTCTCCCCCAAACTCTCCATCCCGAAGTCCTCTCAGTTCCTCTCCCTTCTCTTCGCTTCCGGTCTCCTCCGTCCTTCAATCAACTCTGCGTCGTTCTCCTCTCCGTCCTTCAATCTGCTCTGCTTCCTTCTCCTCCGTCCTTCAATCTGCTCTGCTTCGTTCTCCTCCGAACGGTGCTTCCATTCTCCTCCGACCACTCCAGGCGCTCTCTGTTCAGACGCTTCTTCCGTTCTCCTCCGAGCTCTCCGCTGCAATGGCCGGAAAAGGAAGGAAGAAATTGGAAAATAAACTAATAGAGTCGGCTTCAGCGAGAATGGTCTGCTTCTCAAAGCGTCGCAAAGGACTATTCAAGAAGGCAGAGGAACTCTCCGTCTTATGTGGTACAAAGGTAGCCGTTCTCGCTTTTTCTCAGGCGGGAAAGCTTTACTGCTCCGACTTCGAAACCTTTGACACACTTCTCTGTCCTCAAACCCAACTCGAGGCCGACTCCTTTCTCTGCCCTCCACCTGCCGTTGCCGCTGAGAAGGAGGCCGAAATATGTTGGGAATTTGATTTTAACGAAGCAATGGCCGGAAACTCTCTCCCTTTCTGGTATAACAAACCAAACGTCCAGTGCATGGACTGTGAGGAACTCCGGCGACTGGAGAGTGCTATTTTGGAGTATGGTCATTTGCAATTGGGCAGAAACTCTTGTTTGTAGGTCATGTTGCATTTTCATGCATGTATTGTTTGCATTTTTTTATGTGCAGATTGTTTGTTGCATTTTCATGCGTTGAATGTTTGTTGCATTTACGTGTTGTAATCATCACTATAATCAATGTTTGTTGCTTAAATTTGATATTCATACACTAACTTCGTTGGAAGAAATTCTTTGTTGCTTGTTTTCTGTATTGCTTGAAATTTCTCTTTTTACCAAATTAATTTAGATCAAATGAAACCTAAAGACCTACATGCATGCTCAAAGCTCCATAGAATTTCTCACTAAAACAGCTTCTTTAAATTAGAGAGCTTTAAGAACATATAATTCTTGACTTTTTATTAGATTCAGAATGGAATAACATCTCCATTTTTTTCTTTTGAGCTTTAGCGTAGAATCTTAATATCTACTTCTGTGGCTAAAGACAAACTCTCATAAGAACCAAGGATATTAATGTCCCTTCCATTTTCTTTTTTTTTTTTTGTTTTTTTTTTGGGAAAAATTACAAAAAGTCAACATTTTTATAGAATTAAATATCTAACACCTAAAATTTAATATTTATATTTATAACACTTTGCCGTCATAAAGTTATGTATTAAAAGGGTGCATTTATATTCTTAAAATTAGTTCTAATGATGCTTTTGATATGATATTAATGATTTTGAGTATTGTGCATGTGAATATGAAAATTTAAGTGTTGGACATGTAAATACATGTAATACCCCTATTTTTATTAGTCAACACCTCTGCTACAAAAACTTCTTTCAGATGTGGAATAAGTCTGCTTGAGGAAAAAGGTCTAGATATGGTCATGCTCAAAATCAATGTGCGACTACTTGGTGCTTTAATCAGATCGACCAACCTCTATACGAATGTTTTCATAAGAAATAGGAAGATTTACAAACATAACATTCAATTTATATGTATTTACATATTTAACACTTGAACATCAATGTGACGAGTGTCTTCTTAAAAGTTAATGATGGTATTTTTGTCATACAAATGATTTGGGTGGTATAAATGCAAAAAGAAAATTGTAAGTGTTACAATACATAGGAATTAGGTGGTATGTATGTAAATGCCCCTAAAAAATAATGCAAGAAATGATTTCAGACAGACGTTAATCTCTGAAACACCACAATTTTCTAACCAGAAGTTCGTATAATAAAACGTTTAAAAGCAGTTTCACTCAGTATTGGCATATCCTCTATCTCTTACACCAACAAGTAATGTACTAAAGAAGAAAAATTACCCCAGCTTCCTCTTCGGCCTCTGGAAGTTTGGCCTCAGCGGCTGAATGGAGATTGGATCTAATTTTACAATGGAGTTTTTATTCTCTTTGCTGATCACTTTAGTTGAAAAGGATGGAGAACATTTTGGGGCTTCCAACCTCTCGAGAATTCTGCTGGTTCTCTCATCTAAAGGTCTGTCATGAGTTAGAACCGAGACATGAGTTTTTGGCAAAGAAATGGTGGCAGCAGACAAGCTGTCATTCATGTCATCAACAATAACGAGCTGCTCCCACTCGTCTGTGATGGAAGAGGATGCATTCTCATCCTGGTTTGTGTTCGAATAGCCTTCATTTTCTTCTTCAGATATTATGAGTACTGAGGGTTTCTGGGAAGAAGATGACTGATGATGTTGAATATCTGCAAGCTTATGACTTGATTCGTGTTTTGGTAATGAGCTGGACATGGAGTGACAGGTTCTTCGTTAATGTTGCGTATAAAAAATTGATTATCACTGTCTAGAATTAAGGTTATATATATATATATAGAGAGAGAGAGAGGGAGAGAGAGCCTATTTCTGTATAATCAGTAAGTCGTGGAACAAGAATTTGCAATGAAAGGGAGCAAAAAAATTTAGGGAAATTTACTTGCCATACCACACAGTTCTTACGTATTGATTTGTCTAATAACTAAAATTTGGTATCTACATTTATAATGTATCATAAACCTAAGCATAAAAAAAAGAAGTTTACTTTTTAAAAGTTAGTAATAATTGCACTTTTTTGAGCGATGTTAGATATTTGAGTTGTATGCATGTAAATATCAAAGTTCAGGTGTGGATATGTAAATATATAAGAAGTGTGTTGTATGTATGTAAATGTCCCAAAGTTTTATCCCAAAGTTAGCTGCATAGCTTTAAAGATATGCATAATTATAAAAGTATTAAAGGGTAAGAATTTGGAACTGTATATATTTATAAGAATAAATCCAAAAAAAATGCTAAACGCCAGTCTTGTGGAAGATGGTACTTCACCCAAACTGCAAGCTTTCGTCTACTAGCCTGCCAAGCTGTGGATAAAGACCCCTCTCATGTTCGAGAGGATTGTAGTCCCTGAGCTCAACCTGAGAAAAGCAAACAATCTCATGGAACAAATACAAATCTTGTGATTATAAATCTCAAAAACAATTCCCATGTAATACTCGTTTTCCAAATGTTATTAATTAATGTCACAAAAAAACAAAACATTAGAGAATGAAAGTGTTTAGGGGCGAATCTAAAAAGGAACAAAATTAGTTTAGATGCAAAAATTTTAAAGTCTGCTTTCCAAAAAATTTAAACTGAGACTCAACTGCTTATAAGCCATCCAGAAGAACTCATAAGGTCGAATATCTCATCATGGACCTCCAAACTAAAAAATAAAACATGTAATTAATACTTACATAGATATTTATATGATTCAATAGAGACATATGAATGATCTTCATCTGTCATATTGAATGTGGAGAGTCATTGTAGCGATCACAATCTGCACTTGTTTGTTAAACAAATATGTCAACATATCCAGTAAAATGACCCATTTTTTCTTTCAAACTCTAAATATTCTTTCAATGACATTGTGTAAGAACAAGTTTCTCTTGTTAAACATCCATTTCCTATGCCGAGCAACGTTGCTAGCTCTTTCAAAATCAGCAATGTGGTATTTGGTATAAGGAAATAGTTTGTGAAACCTTCTTTGTAAGGGATATCCAACATCTATTAAATAATATTTATCTGATATAAATATAAATATTGCAGTCAACGTATTTTTTCATTTATTCATAGTCAAGCAAACCTGAAGCGGTGTGCGGGAAGTTGTATTCTGAGTTTTTGTTGTAAATATGAATATGCGATTGTCGTGTGCACTACATTCTCATCCGGCCATAACAAAAGTGAAGTACATGTTAAAGTCACATACAACCATAATATTTTGTGTTGGTAAACTGCATCACCCGATGAATGCGATCGCTTCACTGTTCAACACGTGCATCTAATTGTTCCATCAATCGCTCCAATATAATCCTAAAGCGTTTAAAAAAAGGTATTTGAATTATTGTGTTCAATTGAATTCAGAAAAATATGAATACATGAATTTACCTTAAAATATGACATGTAATAATGATGCTGTGAAATTTCAATGGGAGCCCTTTGGAATGTTAGGCGCTTGAGTTCGATAATTTTTTTTATGATAAATTCGTCGGGGCATTCCACCCAATTGAAAAAAAATCTACTGATTGTTTCAAATGATTGTTGAAATCGCTCCATGACTCTTTTTATAGATTCATTTTATGATAAATTATAGAGGGTTACTAGTAACACCTCTTTGAAAGTCATCCTGGATGAGCCATCAAGTCCATGGTTTATGAGTACTTCTTCCAAAAGACTAATAAATACAGGCTGTCATATGTAATATATTGTTAAATCTTGTTGGGCGTTCTACAAGCAACTCCCTAACCCCCTTATCGCATGTGTATGTGAATGTCATGCAAGAAGAGCGAGCAATATATGAGTTGTAGTACTTATACATTAAGCATAACACAGCTATAATTCTTCTTCTGCGTCTTTCTCTATCAATGTTATTCATAGTTTATGCAGCTAACACCTATAAATATTATCAAATTAGCTAGAACCAGAACATGTTTTTAAAAAAAAATATTTATAAAGAAATTTTGAAAAAAAATTAACAAATTGTACTGCTTGTCGTCCCCACAAAGAATGAGAAAGAAAGTGTCCAGGAAAGAAAACTGAAGCATAAATATGTCCCCTTAAAAAACAAATATAAAATGTCTAATAAATAAAATGAAATTCATGCATCTCGGTTGTCATGAAAATAACGTAAATAATTAATCCGACGGTCAGGAATCATCGCCATAAATAACTTTATCCAAGCAGGTCTTCTAGTAACTTCATAGAGAACAAGTAGAACGACATATCCTCATAAATTTCTGAAGTTAACTCTAGAAATCATGGTACTTGCTAAATATAAGTTGCTTATGATGTGCTTGGGTCATTAATGCATGAAACAACTGTGAAATTTGGCTTCTAATGAAAATGTTACCTTCCCTTTTCTTTTATCAACCCTAGAACATTCAAATCGATTAGTAAATTCAACTTCATTGAGATTAGGTATGGGACCTTCAATGGAGCCAGCAGTTAGCTCGGCATCCATATGCTCAGCTATGCCAGCAAGCCTTCTCTCTCTAGGGGCCCATGCATGATTGTTCGTGGCCAAAACTCCAAACACACAATCCAATTTTTCTTCAAGCTCGCGGTCAATGCCAATGAACTTAAATTTTTTTAGCATTTGGAACGACCAACAAATTAATGGATTATTCATATGTTGTGTAATTGCAAAAATAAATAATTTATAGGAGACTTCACATTTCAAAAATTCTGACCTCAAATCTCTCGGCCCACCATTCTTCCAAAGCACCAATAGTTTGTTTTATTGGGTCCAAACCCAAGCCTGTGGATCCTCACTTCAACTATTTCCTTATTTTTCAGTCCTTCAACCGATCCCACATGTTTTTCAATTGTGTTTTATCATATTCCCTTATTGTGCTTTCCCCAAACTTCTTTATTATATTTTGTCAGCCCTCCCTGTTAAAATAGATGGTGGTCTATCTCCTAATTCCACCTTTTTAAGGTAGAGATGACAAAATATTAATTTCACATTTTTACCCCACATGACAGACGAACCAATTTCTTTTGTCTTGACCATGACGACACTGGTATGAAAAAAAACCAAGCAACATAAAGTGTAGCAGAAAAAACAGTGTCGTTTAAAATACTACCAAAAAAATAACTGAAAAAGAAACATCACAAAAACCCACCAACACCAACACCATGTCACCAGAAAAACATCACCAACACAACCACCATCATCTCATCGAAAAACAACCACCATCATGCACCGAAAAACAACCACCAACACCACCACCATCATGTCACCAAAAAACCACCACTGACATCCACACACACCACCACCATGGCACAAATAAACCATCACCACACACCACCACCATGGCACAAATAAACCACTACAAACATCACCACCAACACCACTGCCACCATGTCACCAATAAATCACCACCAACTTCAACACACACCACCACCACTACCATGTCACTAAAAAATTACAACCAACATCCACACATAACCAATATCACCGCCAACAATACCACTAACATGGCACAAAAAAAAATTACCCAAACATCCACACACACCACCATCACCACCAACAACATCACCACAATGGCACAACATGACCACCAACAACTCCACTATCACGGCACAAAAAAATATTACCCACACAACAAATACAAATATCACCACCAATACAAACATCACCACCAACATACAATTGTCAAATCAAATAAAGAGGGCAAATCACCAACAAGAACTAAACCGATAAGTAGAGCAGTAGTATAGCATTGCATGTCTGCTTAAATTGAACCAAAAACAAAATAGAGGAAAACGCCCCAACTGAGTAAGTCACACTGGGCAAACAAAAAAAAATCTTTCCAGTGGCAACAAATCGTAAAACCAAACCACAAATTATATGGATCAGAAAATGAAAGGTAAGTACAATGTCAGAAATTGCATAGAGCCTCATTTCATACATTTCCAACAAAGAGTAGATAGCACAAGCCACACAGGTAATGGTAAATGCTTGAAATCGCAAAGGGACTAACATAGAACCCTTCCAACATATACTCTAGAACAAAGGACACACATGGGCAATGGAAAAAATGCCAGAAACAACAAATAGAGCAAAGCCAAAAATCGCAAAGAGCAAGCCACATAGGACAAATCAACGCCAGTAGTATAGAGTAGAAAATACCATAAGGAGAAATGGGAGAGTGCCATTGGAACCACAGAGTGGAAAGAATAGAGGAAGGAGATGAGAGCTACCACCAAAACCGCCGACCAGAGTTAGGGGAGAGAGGAGAAGGGAGCTAAGGCAAAGATATGTGAGAGAAACACGACAGCAGCAAAAAAGGCACACGAACAAAACACGAGGGCATGAGAGATATTTCTCGCGATCAAAAGGCGGGCCGCGGTTGAACCCGCAACCCGCGTTTACATCTGCTTATCTCAAAAAACTTCTGCATTCTTTCCCAACACATATTTCTGTATCAAGGGGCCATACTACATCTAAAAAGCTATCCCAAACACGGGAAATATTTGCGTACGTAAGACGTACACAGCGTTGCGTACGTTTTGTAGGTTTTAGGTAGGTTACATGGAGGTTACAAGGGGGTATAAAGCGGATATAACTCCCTTATACCCCTTGTATAACCTCCAAAACATACGCAGCAATGCGTATGTCTTACGTACGCAAATTTTTCCCCTCAAACACACCATAAATCTAAAATCTCAAGTGCCTTAACAAGTTATGATGACATATCTTCTATCAAACACTAATAAATGCATTATAAAATTTAGGACTGCAAATAAAGCTTGTCGTTTGCGAGCAACTCGTGTTCAGCTCGTTAAACAGTTTGTGTTTAATTCCTTCGTTAAACAAGCGAGCTGAACACGAATAATCATTTTGAGCTCAATTTATAAATGAGTCGAACGCGAATAGAAGTTTTTTCAATCGTTTTTGGCCCATTTTGACTCAAAACAATTAAATATCAAATAATAATATTTATTTACATCCTTTTTACATAATTTTTATATGTATTTAAAAAATGTCAAATATAATTATTTTTAAAAATTATTTAGGTGATATAATTATAAAATATATAAATTTAAGTATTAGATATGTAAATACATAGAATTTGAGTGGTATGTATTTAAATGTCCTAAAAATAGGATTTGAGGGGAGTCACTCCCGACAAATGAGATCAGGAAGTTCTTAATTTTATAATTAAATGAATTCAAATATTCAAGAAACTAAAACCACTGGTATGTATGTAATCTCAAGCATTTATTTGGATTTTGTAGATGCAGGTGGGCCGAAATTGGGTGTGGAACGACAGAATGTTGGGGACTTGCATGCTGCATTCCATATTCTCAACTTCTCAACTCTCAAGTAATGTTTAGTCCCACATCAACAACTACTAAAGGTTTCTGTGAGAAATACCTTCTAAAACCAAAAGTTAATGTTCTTCAAGACAAAAGAAAACTTAAACCATGCAGATTTTAAGCACCAGAACCGCTTATTAAGTGAAAATAATTAAAATTTTAAATTAAAAAATAATAATTTAATTAAACATATTTTTTAGTTCAATGAGATCAGGTGAGCAAGTTAAATTAAATCAAGTCAAACATGAGCTTAAGTCGAACAAATGAGTTAGAATTGAGTCGAACATCAAGTTATTTACGAGCCATTTCGAATACAAACCGTACAAAAACACAAATAAATTTGAACGAACCAAACACGAACACGCATTGGGCTCGCTCAAATTCAACTCATTTACACCCCTGAGTAAATCTAATAGATTCTCTATCAGATTAAAGTCATGTTGGAAGTCGAGAAAATAACATAGATGGTTAGAGAAAAAAATGCGATATATTAAGTGCCACAAAATTCATGCGGGCATATAATTTGCATAGCTTTCATTTTTAGTTCCTCACCCTCATTCAAAGAAAACATACACAATGAAATAAATGTTAAAATTTTAAATTTTGACGTAGGATACCTTGGACAAAGAAGCTTTTATGAAGTTCTTTATTTCCTCAGATGCAAATATTTGCTTTGTTCTACTCGAATATGGAAATATTTCTTCTGAAGCAGCTAGCCTCTGTAGGTTCAATAAATGCATCAATTCCAACTTATATAACAAGGCTCCTACACTTTATAAAAAGATAGAAGAATATTAGGCGACCTTTGTGCTCTGCCTAAAGAGAAGAATGCGAGGAGAAAGAAAGGGTGCAACTGACAAAATCAGTGCACTCTCTCTTTTCCCTCTCTCGTTTTATCTCTTGATACGCATACAACCAGAGCACAAAATATTTTCCAGGAAAATGATCTTCAAAGTTATAAAGAAGAACAACAGTTTCTCATTACTATGGCAATTAAAATTTGCCATAAAGATGGAATAAATCATTCAACAGATTCAAATGTCAAGTTTTAAGTTAAAATTAACAGCATAGAACAAAACAACAAATCACAGATATAGCTTCAACAATCTTGTGCCAAAGTTTCTTTAAAAATGAAAAAAACATGAGCCTAGAAAAAAAAAACAAATATTTACATTCAATTATAAGAAGATACATAATAGGTATTCTGCAAAAGTATAAAATGTCTTACCCAGACCAATAAAAGGTACGTCAACGAAGGAGCATAAAATGTCTTTCTCGGAAATTTTTAAATGACTTCCAATGAATCAGATTCTTAAAAGTGTAAGGTAAGAACTTCCTAAGTAAAATTTTAATTTACTTCACCATTTACTTCACCAAGACTCATGCAGCAGAAGAGATGCATGAAGGCTTCGTGATGCAGCATGTTCTTATTCTTCTCCTTCCGTCCTCTCAGAATCGAGCACCAAGTTATTATTCTTCTCCTTTAGTGTGCCAACATAACGCCAAAGCTCACCATCTAAAAACTTCTAAACCAGATAAACTTGCATTAACTTAAATCCAGCAATACCGGGTAAACCTTGAAATACTCCACTACAAAACTCAACTTAAATTGAATTGGAGCTAAAATCATGTCAAATCGTAAGAACAAAAAAGAAAAAAAAAAATACATCCTCTATATTTCTACATTACATACACGTTCTTAAATTCAAAATTAACAAAATAAATAAGCCAATTAATATAAAGAAAAATAAATAAACTATGCACATACCATTGCTTTAGGTGATGCTTTTGAAGGAATAAATACAAACATTTTCATCAAATTTACTTGGTTTAGACAAAGTCAACCACAACAACGATCACATCTGATATTTATCAAGAAAATCATGATAAATTAAGTGCTTCATAGATTATTACAACCTACTATATAAATCAGCATAAGCCTATAGTGTAAATGAACAAGATATCTCTGGAATCCATCATTAAAAGTGGACACAATCTAATCATCTAGAATAGTACAACAACAACAACAAGCCCTTATCCCACTAAGTGGGATTGACTACATGAAACTTTTTTCTCCCTAGATCGAATCAAAATCGAAGGAGCACGTGTGTGCAATTTGGGCTTTCAAGGCACACGAGGGAAAAGAAGAAGAGCAGGCTCCCTGTGCTGCTGCTGAACTCCGATAGTAGGGCACGCCAAATAAGCTTAATAAGGTTAGTTTTAGAAGTTATTATGTTATTTAATTATGTTTTTGTAAAAATACATATATGTGTGTATATTATTTAAGGGAATAGTTTAATTATATGCAATATCAGGATTGAAATAATAAATTAAGAAAAAAATTGGTAATGAGATGACGCGAAATTCAGGTGAGGGAAAGGGAAAAATTACAGACAATCAAAATATTTCAAAGTATCTTAGACATTATTTAAGCTATTTAATAATTTTTCGTGTGTGTGTAAATGCAATGTCAATTTAATCAGGACTTTAATAAAGAGATTTTGGCTTTGAAGAAGAGGAAGTTGTGAAGTGAGCGAGAAAGGGAAGAGATCGACTTGAGCCTATAAGATACATGTTAAACCTTCTGTCATTAATGAAACTAACGATGTAATTAGCTACGTCAATTAATTAATGTTATTAAACTTTATTAATATTAAGAATTGAGGAAGAAGGTCGGCTAACCCTCAGATTTGAGGAAGAAGATAGATAATTTTAAAAGATAAGATATGCCTTAAATTAAAATTTAGTTTAATTAAATATGAATTGATATTAATAAAATATTAATGTTTAATTGCAATTTTAGGTTGAAGCACATTTAAGCCTAGAAAATCAGGGTTCGGGAGTCTGTGGTAAGCAAGCTAACCAAGAAGAGTAATTATTTTCTTATAGTATTAAATTTAAATTTTATTAAATAAAGAATTTCTTTAATGCATTAGAAAATTATGTTTGTATGTATGTTGTAGCTTAAGAATGAAAAAAAAATGAAAGGGGAAAGAGAAAAAAATGCTTAATGTCTTTAAAATAATGTAATTCAAATGAATTAAATGAAATTTAAATATTTAAATCATACAGAATTATCCTCAAATAGTATTGACAGGGGATGCAACGTACATATGCACGTTAAAGGAAATAGTGAAGGATCGTTTTCAGGTGCAATTTAAGGGTACCTTCGAGTACATTTTGTAGGTTGTCTTTGAACACATTTTGAGAGTGCCTTCAAGGCATATTGTTATGATACATTCAGGTATAACGGTAATCCTGTGATGATTATTAAAGAGATTAAATTGATAATTACTAAAAGTGAAACGAGAAGTAATAGTTTTAAACTTTTAATGAAATGAAATGTATTTTCTTCAAGTCATTCATGCATGACATAAAATAGCATAACATAAGAAATTTATGATATGCTTAGGACAGCTGCAGCCTATTGAATAATCTGCTGATAAGCTGATTAAAAATAATCTGCTGATAAGCTAGGTGCGATGGCTATTTCAAATTTTTATTTTTTTGGAAAAGCTAGACCGCTGTTAGAAAGCTGCCACCGCACCTAGACAGGTGCGGTGTGAAAATGTTATTTTAAGCGTTTTGAAAACATATAAGCTGCCAGAACACAGCTTACCCAAATAAACTATGTGCATTTTCAAAACGCCACAGCACCAAATAAGCTGCCCAAATGAGCCCTTAATGCATATTATATTATAATTACTTAATAAGTAAAATTTTCGTTGAAGTTAATGTTTTCTTTCAGAAAAAGAAAAATTTTAGATTGATATATCTGATAAGAGAGACTTTGTTTACCAGAGGAGAATCACTACTGCTAGGTATATTTGTTATAATGATATTTTATCTTTACTATTTCCTTCAAATATTGATATACTATTTTGTATTGGCTTGAGATGTTATTCTTAAATGTTCAGGATGTTTTATATTTTATTGCACTTTGTGAATTTGTGGTTTTTTTATATGTATAGAAAGTTTTCAAAATATGAATAGTTAGATGTTAACACCGTCCGACCGTTGTTCACATCTCAATTAATTTTAAGCACCGGGTCGGGTCGTGACAATAGTGATATCAAAGTAATTAGGTTTGATCATGATCTAAAAGAGTCATTAGATTGATTAAATTAATTTATAAGTGATATGAATGAAAGATTAAATTATGTCTAATTATAATTCTCTTATGCTATTTCAATAATATGGAAAATTAAGGAGATGAAGCTAGAGCTGATCTTGTAGATGCAAACCCACGAATTACTGCGAATGCAGATGCATTTACTGAGATGATGACTACAATAACGTAGCTGATTAAGAATTCTCAGACTCAGGCCAATTCCAGTGAAGGATGTCAGATGGATAAGTATCTGAAATTATTTTAGGATATGAGACCACCTCTCTTTTCTAGAGGTGGTCCGGTAAATGCTAAAAACTGACTGCTGAGAGTGGAGAAGATCCTAGATGAATTGTCTTGTCCTACAGAGAAGATGGTTACACTGACCACATTTACACTAGATGGACAAGCAGAGAGATGGTGGTGTGGACAGGTGCAAGAGGATGTAGTGGGTTGTTGACCTCAATTTTCGTGAGGTCTAGTTTTTCTCGTAGGAGTTAGGATCTAGCCTTAGGGGTCTTCCTGCGATTATCTTAGAACCTTAGAAGTGGTGCCCGCCTCGTTTTAGTTCGACCTATTTCCGTCCTCTTTTGTGGTTCCAAGTGTGTGGTATCGACTTCTAGCATTTAGAAGGGTGAAACCAACATGAGGAAACCCAAAAGGGACCCCTATAGGACCTTTTTGAGCCTTAGGGTGGCCTTCTGCACAATTCGCACTCCCGCGCGCACAAACTTCGCAATTCGGAGAGTCGACACGTCCGATCGCCATAATTCACATCGCTTGCACTGTTACCCGTCGAAGACCCGAATGAAATTTTTGAGACAATCGATCGCGGGTCAATATTTTTGTGAAATTTGAATTTCGACGCGTTTTTGACCCGACCGTCGACGACGTCGTCCGAGCGACCCCGGATGACGAAACGGACTGCGCCAACGCGTCCGGAACGTCAATTTTGCCTAGGGAGGACACCTATTTTGTCGCATCGTCG
>NW_018165322.1:438270-452579 GCF_001263595.1 Phalaenopsis equestris | reverse complement strand
TTTCTTAGTTTATTTGATCGAGCTTCATCCTCAGGTCTTGTGTTTATTCTTCGGGGTAGATACAGGATTTGAGGTAGAGCGCTTTTTCATTTAAACTGTGAAAAATATGAGGTCAGTTTGATTTCATATTTTTCTAAAATTATATATATATATACATAAATTAAAAAGTCCTTCCGAAGCGGGCGACGGGATTTCAATTCCGGCGACCGACAGCTTCTTACGGGCGACCCCCAAACGTAACTTCTCCCCCTTTTAAACGCCGACATGGGTATAGTGGGTCGAGGTCACAAGATATAGTGGGTCGAGGTCGTGAGCGCCTTTAGAGAATGGTTTGTATCATTGTCCACCAGGAGACAAATGCAGGATAAGTTTATCAGATTGGTATAAGGTTATTGCTCGATTATGTAGTAAGAACCTGAATTCACTATGATCTCTAGGTATGCACCTTGATTGATTCCTAATGCGGAGAAGTGGCACTGATTTTTGTCTAGACTGAGGGATGTGATTAGACAGCCATTGATTCCTCTTGGAATCAATGATTACTCTGTTCTGGTGGAAAGAGCTAGAAGAATTGAGCTGGACATGAAAGCTACTCAGAGGAGAAGGGATATTCATAAAAGAAGAAATTCAGAGGGATCCAGGATTCCTCAAGGCTCTCAAAGGCAGTCTTTCCAGTCAGGTTGTACAAGTGCTAAGAAGGCTAGATCCAATAGCGTTGGCACCTAGTTAGAAGTGTAAGTGTGACAAGTGTGGAAGGACTCACACGAGTGAGTGTTTGTCTGGATCCAACACTTGCTTTTGGTGCCAGCAGCCAGGACATATGGCAAAGAATTGCGCTAACCAGAGTCAGAGAGCTCCAGCAGATTCCAGAGGCGGTGGTGCACCCCCTCAGAGGAGATTTGGTAGAACGAGGGTGGTTGAACCTTCAGGGACAGGTCGGACTCAGCAAAATGTTCAACCCAAAGTATATGCATTATCACAGCAGAAAGCTAATTATTCCCCTGACGTTATCACACGTATGTTTCTCTTAACAATTTTAACCAGTGTATTTTAAGCATCTTAGGGGATTCATGTCATGTCATAAAAATAGAGATTTAAATATATCAATAAGACAACTCTAAATGTTTAATACAATGATTGTAATAATACGTACTATATATCTTCAAATTAGACCAATAAGAGAACTAATTGGTTTGGGAGCATTACATTCTTTTATATCTGATGAATTAGTTAAAGTGATGCAATTGAATGCTAACTCCATGCCTGTGATACTATAGGTGAGAATGTGAAATGACGCTTTTCTGGAAATTGATCAATCATGTGAGGTGAAGCTTATGATTGGTAAAAAGAGTTTTAATGCCCAACTTATTGTGTTGCCCTTGGTAGAATTCGAAGTGATTTTAAGCATAGATTGAATGTCTGAAAAGTGTCACTATTGATTACAATAAGAAAAGTGTCAAAATAAACATACCTGGAGAGGCAGAAGTTAAATTTTCCTGTGACAGAGGACTGACATCTATGATAATTACCAACATGAAAGCATTTAAATTGTTGAATTATGGAAGTCAGGGTTTTCTTGCTCATGTAGCAGATACTTCTAAGGAAGTGAAGTCCTTGGGTGATATTCTGGTGATAAAAGAATATCCAGAGGTGTTCCTGATTGATTTACAAGGGCTACCACCAGTGTGAGAGATTGATTTTGCTATTGAGCTTTTACCATGTTCTGAGTCTGTATCTAAGGAACCCTACATAATGGCAGTTAAGGAGTTGCAAGAGCTAAAAAGTAAATTGCAAGAATTATTAGATAAAGGGTTTATCAAGTCTAGCACCTCACCTTGGGAAGCTCTAATATTATTTGTGAAGAAGAATGGGAGCGTCGGGATGTGCATTGACTACAGGAAGTTGAATAAACTCACAACTAAAAATAAATAGCCACTCTCAAGAATTGACGACTTGTTTGATTAATTAGAAGGAACTTTTATATTTTCAACTATTGATCAGAGGTCAAGCTATCACCAGTTGAGGATTAAATAGGACATAGCAAAAACCACTTTCAGGATCAGATATGGAAACAATGAATTCGTGGTCATGTCGTTTGGACTGACAAATGCTCCAACAGTTTTTATGGACCTGATGAACAGGGCTTTCAGGCAGTTTCTGAATACTTTTATGATCGTCTTTATAGATGATATCCTGGTGTAATAAAGAGATGATGTGTCCATGCAAATCATTTACATGTGCTACAGGTTTTAAAGAATAATACACTTCATGCCAAATGTTTTAAATCTTAATTTTGCCTTAATGTTAATTTTCTTGGGCACATTATTAGTGGAGACGCATAACTATAAATCAGAACAAGGTGAAGGCAACTGCAGGTTGACCAATACTTACTACTGTTACTAAGGACAAAAGTTATCTAGGTCTATCTGGTTATTACAGAAGATTTGTTTAGGGGTTTTCACATATTGTTATGCCACTATCAAGGTTGGCTCAAAAGGCGAAGAAGTTTGATTTGTCTGATCGTTGTGAGGAGGTTATTCAAAAGCTGAAGACTTTCTTAATGTTTGCTCTAGTTTTGGCCGTGCCTTTCAGTTTTGATGGATTTTAGATTTTCAGCAATGCATCCTTGAAGGATTTGGGTAATATATCGATGCAAGAAGATAGAGTCATTGCTTATGCATCACAACAATTGAAGTATCATGAAAGAAAATATCCTACGCATGGCTTGAAGTTTGCTGCAGTTGTTTTTGCACTTAAGATCTAGAGGCATTATCTATATGGAGTTACATGCAAAGTTTTTACTGATAACCAAAGTTTGAAGTATCTTCACTCAAAAAGAGTTGAACCTGAGGCAGAGAAGATGGCCAGAATTTATTAAAAAATTATTATTTAGATATTTAGTATCATTCAGGGAAGTAAAATGTGATGGTCAGTGCGCTGAGGTCATTTGAATTATTTATTTACTCAGCACGAGCAGTTAATTAAAGATATAGAGTGGTTGAAGCAATCAATAATTGATTATGGTGATCATATGTGCATCAGTTATATCAATTGACGGTGCAACCAATTCTAAATGGCATAATTGGAGATTCCTTAGCCAGAGACAATAGTATTCAAAAAATTCTGGAGCAGATTAAGACGGGCAGTTTAGAAAAGTGAGCTTCATCAGGATGTTTTATTGATGTATAAAGACAGAGTTTATGTTCCAAATGTTGATGACCTGAGGATGAAAATTTTGGAGGAAGCACATTTATCTATTTACACTATTAACCCATAAAGCAATAAAATGTATTAGGATCTCAAAAAAGTATTTTGGTGGCCAGGATTGAAGAGAAGTGTGGCAGAATTTGTGGTCAAGTGTCCTTCATATCAGTTAGTGAAGGAGAAGCATCAGCGTCCAGGAAGTCAGATGCAGCCTTTGCCGATTCCAGAGTGGAAATGGGAGGAGATTGTGATGGACTTTGTGATTCTAGAGTGGAAGTGGGAGGAGAATGCCTAGATCTCATCAGATCGTGATGTTATATGGATAATTGTCGATAGACTAAGTCTGTTCATTTCTTGCCCATTACACAGACAGATCCAGTTGAGAAGCTAGCCAAATTATATGTAAATCAAATTATGAGATTGCATGGAGTGCCGAACTCTATTGTCTCTGATAGAGATGGAGGGTTTACATCCAGATTATAGAAGAAAGTTCAGGAAGCTTTGGGTACTTGATTGAGTTTCAGTACAACATTTCACCTTCACACAGATTATCAGTCAGAGATGACTATCAAGTCCTTGGAGGTTCTACTAAGGTTGTGTTCTTGACTTTGGTGGAGGTTGGGTATCACATATACCTTTAGCAGAGTTTGCTTACAATAATAGTTATCAGGCTAAAATTTGAATGGCTCCATATGAAGTCTTGTATGAAAAGAAGTGCAAGACAGCTCTATGTTGGGCTGAAACAGGTGAAAGAAAGATCATTATAGCTGATTTGGTTGATGATGCTACTGAGGAAAATAGACTGATCAGAGATAGGTTGAAGGCAATACAGGATAGTCAGAAAATTTATGAAGCACAAACCTCTTGAGTTTGAAGTAAGGGAGTTTGTTTTCATCAAGGGCAGTTCATTGAAGGGTGCACAACGTTTTGGGAAGGCACGAAAATTGAGCCCCAGATTTGTTGGTGCATTTGAGATTGTGGAGAGAATTGGGAAAGTGATTTACAGATTGGCTTTACCAGCTCACATGTAGGGAGTACACAATGTTTTCCACATTTATTCACTGAGAAAGTATATTGCTGATAAAGTCAGTAGAGTGATAGCAGACTCATTTGACATTCAACCTGACCTGACATATGCTAAGGAGCCTAAAAGAATACTAGATTATGATGTGAACAAGCTAGGTAACAGAGAGATCCCTTTTGCAAAGAATTTGTGGAGGCACAGATTTGAGAATGATGCTACTTGGGAGAAGGTCTCTAAGATGCAAGAAAGATATCCTCAGCTTTTCTCTTGAGGTATGTTAACTTTTTGTTTATTTCGAATTTAAAAGATGAAATTCTTATAAAGGAGATTGTAATAACAAGAAGTTAAAATAATAATAATAATAACAATAATAAATAAATAAAATAATAAGAGGTGCAACCGTTCGGAGAGACGCATCCCATCATAAGAAATATTATCCAATCCTTTGCATGTCTCCTCTTCATACCATCAAATGAGAGAGAGAGAAAGAGCAAGAGCGACAGAAGAGAAGAAGAAAGAAGAAGGAGAAGAAGTCAAAGGAGAAAAAAAACTTCGCACAGTGCTCGTGTGGAGAGATGGAATAAACCTTCGACAAAGAGCACCTTCTGCATAAAGGAGGCGACGAGTGTTGCGGGCCGAGTCAAGAACAAAGAGGTAGGGTTATGGTGTTGTTGACGCTGTGTGCTCGAGCAGAGGAAGAGGAGTAAGGAGGAGACGTCGATGCTGTGTGTGGGTGTTGTTTGCGTCGAGCCAACTGAAGGAGAAGAAATTGGTGAGTCGCAGCTCCTTCATTGCTCGCATGCAGGAAGAAAACGTGCGAATGAGCGATTCTGGATCGAATCAAAATCGAAAGGAGGAGCCCGTGCGTGCAAACAATGGCTTTCGAGACACGCAAAAACTAAAGTAAAAGACAACTGCAATCAACTAGAAATATCCCTAAATGCTCTTGGCGATGAAGACTTTAAATTCTACCTCACAAAGTTTCTTCCTCACCCATTATTTGACCCAAGTTAAACATGATTGTCAACCATGTTTCAACCTGAGAGGGAGTGCTAGAAGTTATATTAAAAAATAATTTAATTTTGATAGAAGTTATGAGGATTAGATTTATTTCCTTGATTGGATTTACTTTCTTTCCTATTTTAGATTTATTCCCTTAAATTGAATTTATTTCCTTTCCTAATTTAGCATTTCTATTCTATGTTGTTTCATTTATATCAAAGTATTTATTATGAATTAATTAATTGGAGATATAAGTATTATATTTTTCATTTCCTACTATTTTATTTTTCTTATTTTTCCTATTCTAGAATTCATGTAAGGTATATTTATACCCCATTTTCATATAAATAAAATATTTATGTTGAATTCTAAAAATCAACAACATTCATAATATCAAACATGTCATCCAAACAAAATAAATATAAAATTTATATTTGATGGTAGTTTTATTGACATTCTAACTTGATGATAACCACTGAACATATTAATTTAAAAAATTATTATAACATTCATAATATCCAACATGTCATCCAAACAAAAAATATATAAAATTTAAATTTGATGGTAATTTATTATAGCATTCATAATATCCAACATGTCATCCAAACAAAAAATATATAAACTTTTAAATTTGATGGTAATTTTATTGATATCTTTATTATCTACATGCACTCAATTAACATCTTTCTTATTTACAAGCAAAATCGGTGCAATATAAAGACATGCATTCCTCAATAAATCCCTTGTGATGTCATTGAATAACTTGCCTCTTAAATTCAACATGTTTAATTGGATTCATCCTATGTTTAGATAAATTAGGCTATGATAACACAGCTAAATCAATAGCATGTTTCATACTTATAAATGAAAGTAATTCCAAAGGAAGTTCATCAAGATAAATATGTTCACACCAAATTGAAAGTACCCATCATGAAAATAATGTAAATTGAAGCTAGATAGAAATCATGTCAAATCATAAAAACTAACCTAAAAATGTTAAATAAAATGGATCCCTCTCTTGGTCAACTTTACTGACATGTTCTTGCATAACTAAATAAAATAGGACAACTAATAAAAAGAGAAACAAATACATTATGCACATATATCTTTGATTAATATGAATCCTTGACTAGAATAAATATTAAGATTTCATAAAAAATTGGCTCTAATTATATTGTAGTTCTTCTACCGCTATTGTGCTCCCACATTCTATTCTAATTTGTCAGCTATTAGTAATGTTGTAAGCAAGTCAAGCTTAGGTGAACTTACTCTTTGCTTGTATTTAGTTCGTTTGAAATTTTAATGGCTCGAAATAGGCTCGTGCTCAAAATGTTCAGCTAGTGTTTGAGCTCGAAACGTTTGTATCCAGCTCAATAATAATTTCATTTGTCTGTATTAGCTCGTATTCGAGCTTGAAATAATAAATATATAAAATAATTAAATATAAAAAATTAATTTTTATTTTATTTTATATCCCTTGCAAAATCCACAGCTGCAAGGCTCGCATGTCGATGTTCATTTCAAACACTTTCTCCTAGTTTTGCATTTAAACAACAATGACAAAAAACTACTCCTCCATGTGGGACTAAATTCAAAAATGAGAAAACACATGGGGGCAGAGCCAGAGCCATGGCAGGGTGGGGCGAGGCCACGGGGTATGATTATGTCCAAAACATTATAAGCGAACTTACATGCATAACACCCGATTCTAATGTATTTACATGCCTATCCAAAATGTAGGTAGTCGGAAATTTTCAAAGGGCAAGCCAGAATTTTCCAAGGGCAGCAACATATATAGCACCCAATTCTTATATATTTACATATATGACAAATAAATGCTGAAAATAAGAGAGGGAAGGCGGGGAGTGAATGTTTCCAAAGAGCATTTACATACATACTACCCAATTCTTATGCACTTACATATATAACAACTATATTTATACTTATTATAATTATACCATTCAAATAATTATTAAAAAAACAAAACCATAGCATTTTCTAAATACAATATAAATAATTAATATAAAAAAGGATATAAATAAATATAATTATTTAATTACTTAATTCTTTTGAGCCAAATCAAGCGAAATATGAGCAAACAAATCTTTGTTTGTGTTCTGCTCATTTACAAATTGTCCTCAAAAAAATTGTTCATGTTTGGCTCACTTGTTTAAAGAACAAATCAAACAATAACTACTTAACGAGCCAAATACGGGTTGTTCACGAGAAACAAGCTTTTTTGACAGCCCTAGCTATTAAGCAGTTTCAGCTTAAATGAAATGCTAATCCTCTTGATTGTAAGTGTCAACTGGCGTGATACAAATTTTATTCTTGCATGTAATAAACATCATTCTTTTTATTTTCTGTAGACATTGTGATGTTTGTTGGGTTTGCTTGTGAATCTTTCAAAGCTTGTACGAACATCAATTCATCTCCAAAAGACAACCAGGGTCAGTTGTTTTGTTTAAATAAAACCAATATTAAGCAAACTCTAATTAGTTACAAAGGCCCCGACTTTGCCGGGATATGATTATCCATGTAGTCCTAAACCATCTTGACCATTCCATAGCCAAGCTTAAATGTCCAGATGAAGCCTGAAAGCGCATGAACCAGCCCAAATAGATTTTAAGCCTCTTCAGGTCATTGTTTGGGGTACATGTTTTGCAGCTTAATTTGAAATGACCACCAAGAAGTGGTTTCTCTTTATGCAACTACGTCCCAAATATTGTGTGAGGTAGTATTTTCTTCCAGATGTCCACATGGGTTACACGGAGATAGCTTCTACTCACCCAGGCTTTGTAAAGGCATTGGGTGATGGATTCCATTGTAGATTTACTTATATCTTCAAATGAAATGAAAAAATTTAGCATGTTTATTAAGATCATTTTCCCTGGCTGTTTTTTATACTTATGTACTTCTTAAAATAAAAAATAGTTCAAGATAAAAAAAATAAATGGGAAGAGGCTCTTTTGAGAGTTCATCAAATTTCTTCTGCCTGGTTCTTTGCTCATGGCCTGATATCCACTCACATATTTTGCAAATACTTTAATGTATTATAGCTATAGTGTGATGTTGACCTCATTTTTAGTGAGGTCTAGTCTTCCTCTTAGGGTTTAGGATCTAGCCTTAGGGATCTCCCTTCGACTATCTTAGAACCTTAGAAATGGAACCCGCCTCGTTTTAGAAATCCAACCCACTTCTGTACCATTTTGGAGTTTCGCGTGTGTGGTATCGACTTCTAGCTCTTAGAAGGGTGAAACCAACACGAGAGAACCCAAAAGGAGTCCCTATAGGACCTTTAAGCCTTAGGGTGGCCTTTTGCACAATTTGCACTCCCGCTCGTACACACTTCGCAATTCGGAGAGTCGACGAAATTGAACCTACTTCTGCACCCTTTTGGAGTTTCGCGTGTGTGGTATCGACTTCTAGCACTTAGAAGGGTGAAACCAATATGAGGAAACCCAAAAGGGATTCCTATAGGACCTTTTGAGCCTTAAGGTGGCCTTCTGCACAATTCGCACTCCCGCGCGCACAAACTTCGCAATTCGGAGAGTCGGAGAGTCGACGCGTCCGATTGCTATAATTCTCATCGCTTGTACCGTTACCTGTCGAAGACTCGAATAAATTTTTTGAGACGATCGATCGCGGGTCGAAATTTTGTGAAATTTAAATTTTGACGCGTTTTTGACCCGATCGTCGAAGACGTTGTCCGAGTGACCCCGGAGGACAAAACGGACTGCACCGGCACGTCCGAAACGTCGATTTTGCCTATGGAGGACACCCATTTTAAGGAAACTCATTTTGTTACGTCTCCGCGCGTGAGTAAATCGCATATGATTTAATATATAAGCACGCACTTGAGCCCTGCCATCTTCCTTCTCCCGTTCGCGTGCCTGGCCTTTCCCTTTCTCGGTCTTGAGCCAACCGAGCTCCTCCTCCACGCAAGAGAAAGTTGACTTCTCATTCGTCCTTACCCGACACTTTCTGCCCGCGGCCTTCGTTCCCGAAGCCGTGCCAGTCTCCCCGAGCTGTGGTGTTCCTTTGGTAGTTTGACTCTGGGAAGCTTACTCCTTGGTACACTCGAATGGCAAATTTTATCTTCTTCCCGATGCTTCCCTCGCTGCCACTAGGCTCGCGGCTCCGGCCTCGATGGCTCGGTCCTAGATGTTTCGATTGTTTCGCCTTTTGTGAATAGGGAATGCGTCCTTTTTCTGTTTTGGCCCGATTCGAGTGCCGTGAGTAGAGGGGTGATCTTCTTTCTCTTCCCCTCTTTTCTGTCTATAAACATAGTTTCTTTTGGAATTTTTGGGGTTGTTGAAAAAGTTTGCAAAAAGAGGAGAGGAGTAGAAATTTTTGGCTATGAGGAGATTAGGAAGGAGATTTCTGTGAGAGCATCTCCTTGAGGTGGTTTCTGGTGTTGCAGTGCTTTACATTGGCGTTAAGGAGGTACCTCTTCTTCCCCCTTTTTTTTCGATGTCTAGCTTCCTTTCGGTTTTCTCTTTGTCGAGCCTTTGAGCATGGCTCTATTGGATGGTACAGCATGCTAGTTTACTTTACTTTCATATATTTTTGAGATATTCACTTTAAGAGTATGTGAATGATAGAAATGTGAGCATGTTTCAGGAGTTCGATTTGATTACTTGCTTAGAATGGTGGAAACATAGCAAGACATAAGTGTTCTCCTTCTCTCTACTTGTTTGAGAGTGGCATAGTTCTATTATTGTGAATAGGAAGCTTGAAACATGGTCTTAAAATAATTCTAGCTCCTCTTGCAAGCATGTTGGGATATGTATTATGAAGCTTTTCATCTATTTTTTTTTGTTTAGCATGAGATATTGGAAAGGTTATTTGGCCTTTCATGCATGTTGGGGTTTCGGTTTTAGCATCTTATGACTTGCTCTTACTTAAAATGAATGCTAGAGAGTTCACTTTACTTTTTATACATATATGCGGCTCGGTTTAGCTCCTCATGAGACATCTCCCCTGTTCAAATATCTGTTGGAATTGTTTTATACTTGGAATATTTAGATATGCAGGTGATTCATTGGTTTGGAGGCTTGGTTTTGGCTTGAAATGGCTAGAACTTTAATTTTTATGGAAACTTGGATTTTAATATTGCTGGACTTGGCTTTTGGTTCTTGTTGGGTTCTGTTTTGGTTGGATTTGGAGTCTCGATTTTGGTCCCTGTTGGGCTCGGTTTTGGCCCCTGCTGGGCTCGGTTTTGGCATCTGGTGGGTGGTTTGGCTTAAATATGTTATGGTGAAGGAATTTGTTTTTTTTTTTTGTGTTTGTTCGGAAGAACTCTATAGTTGTTCTTGTATATGGCATATGTTGGTTCTATATTTTGATGTACCGGGGGTAATAAAGATGTTTTCTATCCTCTTGTTGTAGCCTGAACTCGAACCTTAGCTGGGCTCTGTTTTGACTTGGTTTGGGTTTCGATGTGTTTGGGCTTTGATGTGGCCCTGTTTGGGTTTGTGGTGTGGTTCAGCTTTGATTTTGCCAGATTCTGTTTTAAGGTGATGTGTACCTTAGCTTGGGGGTTCGGTCGACCCTCTTTGCTTCCCCTTTCCTTTTGGCAGCCTTGGCCTTGAACCTTACTTGCTGTGTCGTGGGTTGGCTGGGGGTGGTGGGTCTTAGCAGTTGCTCCTTCCTACTCCTATCCGTGAGACCCATTGAGGGTGCTCAATTTGATTTGGTCCCTCTTGTCGGGCTTGAATGGCTTGAGTGTTATTGATGAATCAAGTAAATCAAGTGTATCATCCAAAAATATATGAATGTGCATTATCTACAAAGTGAGTTGATTCGAAATGAGTTGAGCATACTTCTTGAGTCTTACTTGGAGAAATTGGAGCTGGTTTGGGACGATTTATGAGAACTTGTACATTCACTCTCTTATGTATACCAAAGCTTTTATGGAATTGATTCAGGTTTGCCTTAGCCGTGAGCCTCACTTGTTGTTTCTTGGGTTTGTCTCAGCTGTGAGCCTCCCCTTAGTTACCCTCTTATTTTGGCCAAAAAAGCATAGAAGCCATTGGTGGTTCTTTTGGTTGCCTTAGCCGTGAGACCCTTTGTGCCCTGGGTTGCTGTAGCCGTGGGCCTTACTTGTGCCTTGGGTTGCCTCTGGTCGTGGGCTTTAGCAGCTGCTCTTTGTTGCCTTAAACCGTGAGCTTTAACAGTTCTTTTCTGGGCCCTTTGTTGCCTTAACCGTAAGCTTTACTTGTTGTCTCTTGGGCTGCCTTTGGTTATGGGTCTTGGCAGCTGTCCCTTGCTTTAGTCGTGAACCTCTTTTGTCCCCGTTCCTTGCCTTGGCCGAGAGCCTTGGTGGCTGCTTCCTCCTCTCTATTGACCCTGGCCGTGAGCGTTTATATGGCTTTATGGGAAGATTTCGTGCTTATTTAATGTATGAGGCTATCTATTAATCTGAAAGTTGGGGAATTTTGATTTTGGTATGACTTTGGAAATATCGGTGGTGGTTTCCCCGATGTGACTTTCTTTTGAAGTTTGAGAGATTTTAAACCTCATTTTGGAAAAGCATTTGGTGGATTTGATCAATCCTATGTCTTTGGGGTTTGGGAAAATTAGCGCGAACTTGCTCTTTATGTTTGTTAAAAAAAAAAAAAAAAAAACTTGGGCCATACTTTTCCAGGTCTTTTCGATACGAATTTTGAGAATTGATCCAACCTCCTTTTCGGTGTTTTAGATGGATTGGTGTCTCCTTTCTCTCACCCCATTTTTGTTCTTTTTTTTCCTTGCTTCTTTGTTCGGTTTTCGATGTTTATGTCCGATGCATAAGTGTCCACGAATAGTCTTTTGCTATACGTGAAACCATCAAGCAAGGTCGCAAGTAGTCGTTTTGGGGTGTACGGTGTTGATGATAAAGGCACACCGAAGATAGAGCAGAAAAATGTCATATCCTATAACATCAAGATCCAGACATTTGATGAATAATAGGATTTGGTATCCTTCCCCGACATAAGGCTAGCGGGAGTTAGCTCGAACCTTTTCAGGTGATTGGTAGTCTCATGCCCGACAGTGTAATTGACTCGTGGACAACGAAAATTTCTAAAAAATAAATAAATATAAGTTTTGATAAACCCTTTTCAAGCAAAAAACATATTTTTTCCACGAGACAAAATTGATAACTCCTCTTTGCATGTTTAAAATTTGTATGCATGTTAAAAAAACACAAGACACACTTTAAAGTTGGTTGTCCATCTGACGAATACATGTTTAGGCTGAAAAATAACCCTCTAAGTGAGGTTCAAGACACCCTTCTAGACGAGTGGCGGGTTCTATACATTCGAGTGACCGAGTAGTCTTCGTGGACCCTCGAGAATAATATATAGCTGAGCCTAGTCCCATACAAGTGCTTGCGGTCCCCCTCACCCGATTTTTTTTTGTTTTGTTTTATCAAAGCTTTGGGACAGGACACTCGTGTTACTTTTCCTTTCTTTCAGGATTTCTCCAGGAGTTTGAAGATTTTCTTTTACTTGAGTCTCTTCTCGTTGATTTTCTCGAGTTTTCTGCTCTTCCTCGGATTTCCTGGACAACGTTTCTTCCAGACTTTGCTTTCGAGATGCATTTAGGCTTGCTATACTTAAGGAACATCGGATCTCACGGGCGTACAGGTTTGCTTAACATTTTTTCAGTACTTTATTTTTCTGTTCTTGCCTGCTACTGTACTGTACAGCATGTCATATTATTCATGTTTTCTATCTGCTACTGCTCTTCCTATACAGCATGTTATATCATTTATGTTCTTATGTTCCTACCTGCTACCGTATATTGTACTGTATAGCATGTTATGTTATTCGAGTTTCTACTTGCTATTGTTCTTCCTGTATAGCACGTTATACTGTTCCTATTTCTACTTGTTATTGTTCCACATGCATTCTCCTGTTTGTTCCTGCATTACACATTTTATATTATATAGCTTTAAGCATGTCTTTATTATATAGCTTCAAGCATGTTTCCTTTCTATATAGAATGTTTAGAAGACTACAATCATGTGGCCGTTTGATTTGACACTATAACTGGACACCCTAGAAAACTTAAATTCGACTGGCGGGGTGCTTGGAGCTAGCATCTTCAACAGCAGAACATGTCTTCCCCAGCAAAATCATTCCTTTTCCAAGAAATTAAACAACAATCCATAAGATTTTAAGGTTGTTTGCCTAGCGCAACATAAATCCTCCACCTTTTCTTTAAGCATTCGTATAGCTCTGTTGTACGATTTAAGCCCTAACTCGTTCTAGGTTCCGAGGTTGTCGTCCGATACGACGTAAAACCTCATATCTTCTAGGCAATTTGTGTGACCCTATCACGCAAATATAAGCCCTAATTAAATAAAATTGCAGGATGAAACACTTTAATAATTTCTTCTCAAAATTGGAGCCAAATTATAGGATAGACTGGGAATCTACTGAGGTTCGCCTCAGGATCTGTGGCTTCCCCTAGTTTCTCTTCATTTGGATTCCTTAACAATGTTCCAGATTTTCACACCTCTTCGTCCGATTTCGTTAAAAAGTCATATCCTTCTGACTTCTTTGAAGATAATATTCCCTGATTTTTATTGAGAGTTTTCTTAGATGACTTTGGTCATTTAAGATGTAATTAACTATAGGGGTTTGCTCTTATAGGAAGTTTCTCCGAACCCAGCCTAAAATAAATCCTATTTAATTTTTTGTATTAAATAGGGGAACTTGTCGGCAAATAAAACGGTTTCGCAGATTAAACGGATGTCATATATTTTCTTAGTTTATTTGATCGAGTCTCATCCTCAAGTCTTGTGTTTATCCCTCGGGATAGATACATGATTTGAGGTAGGGCGTTCTTTCATTTAAACTGTGAAAAATATGAGGTCAGTTTGATTTCATATTTTTCCAAAATTATATATATATACGTAAATTAAAAAGTCCTTCCGAAGCGGGCGACGGGATTACTTTCCCCCCCCCCCCTTTTTTTAAGCGCCGACATGTGACTGCAACATTAATACATTGAATCCCTTTCTAGAACAACATTTGGGTCCAAGGTATGAAAGGGCCCCGTAACCTAACTATTTATCTATCATTCCTGC
>NW_018165322.1:421291-438257 GCF_001263595.1 Phalaenopsis equestris | reverse complement strand
TCCTGCTCAAAATTTATATAGTTGCTTTATTTAGCTTATTTAAAACCTGGTTCCACTCAGAGATCTACCAAATTATTATCTCTAATAAGAGATCGGAGGTTTCTCTTGAAGCTGCTCTCAAAGAGACGCATTCCTTATTTTTTACCATTTGTATGGCGGAAGCTAGTTTTTTTTTTTTTTTTTTCAAAGGGGGGGGGGGGGGGGGGGGGGAAGATCATAACATAACTCTCTACAAGCATGAGCAGTTTCCACTTGTAAAATTGCTAAGCTTTCACTTTTCTGTGTTATATAACATATATTGCTTATGAAAAACTCGGGTTTGTGCGGCCTGTCAAGACTCTTTGGCTGATACAATTTGTAAGACACCTATGGCCACGAGTTCGATCCCCAATATGTGTGGGATGGGCCAATCGTAAAGGGAAAAAAAAATGAAATGCTCCAGTTGGAATGTTATTTTTCATCTTCTTCCTTGATCTGGTCTAATATTGGAACATAATAGCTACATGCTCTTAATATGGGCTAATAGATATAGAGTTTCTTGTTTTAAGTTTTAAGGTATTAACTTACAAAAAGGATTTGCTTCACTTAGTAGAAAGGCAATCTATTGTCATGATGTGCACAACAGAGAAAAAACAAACCTTACGATTTATTGTGAATGTAGTGCTTTTAAAAGGCCAGTAAAATCAGTGGGAGAGTTGGTCAATCCACAATATGTTGACAGATATCATCCTACACATAAAACTAATTATTGGTTAAAATTACTTCGAAAAAAAGCTAGTTTCATTGGTTAATTCGGTATGTTAAGATGGATGCGTGAAAAAAAAAGGATAAACATTGATATGATTATATAAAATAAAATATGGAATAATCATTTATTGAACAAAGAAGTGAAAAAAAAGTTTACTTTGAAAATATACGGGAAGAAAGCAAAACATATAACCACAAGGCAATTATATAAACTATACAACAACAACAACAAAGCCTTGATCCTACTACATGTGATCGGCTATATGAATCTTTTTTATCCATATGTAAAAGAAAGAAAAAGAAAATGGGAGACCAAGAACAATATGTTATGTGCAAAAGATTTTGCATAAAAATAAATTAACACTTGTGTAGCACGCAACAAGAATGAATGGAGGAGATTTTATAATTCCAAAATCTAAATAGTTAAGATAGCTAATGATGAAGATGGTTATGAAAGAATTCCTTCAATTTTGAGATCCTTAACAACTTCTGTTTCAGCTACTAAACCAGTTCCAGAAGCCCAGTACTTTACCATGCAGAAAATCTCAACATTTGTTTGCCAAATCAACCATCTACGAGGACAATATGATAAAATTACTAAATTGTGAAATAACAGTACTATTTGTTCTTTAAAACGTAAATATTCATGCAGATGGCCATAAGTAGTAGAAGTATCCGATAAAGGATGAATAAAAGATGACGTCACTTTATTCCGACAGAAATAATAACCATAAATCCAGGAGTAAGCTATCAATGGAGAAAATTTCTGATAATTATGAGAATGTTACCCTCAGAAGCATCAATCCATGGTATGAAGGTTGTAGAATATAAAAGCTCATAAAGCTTCCATAGGTCATATTCTCTAGGTTACAAGATGATGAACACACAAGCCCCTGGTCGAGAGAATAAAGTGATTCACATAGTCCGTGGAAAACTGCACTTAACATCAAACAAACATTAAACAGATGCATGAAAGGCCAACCACAAATGAGAAATCAATCGAGCCTACTCACTTCGTGCATTCATCTCGTGCTCTTTTGAAGCAGCTTTCTTATCATGATATACTGGAGCAATAATATAAGATGTTCCCATAATTACACCTTTTACAATAGAAATGGAAAAATTTCACAACTTGTAGTATTTCTTTTCCCTGGAAATAAATACTGTTTTTGGAATATTAAGCAAAAAATCTACAATCACATGGTTTTGATCCTGCTCTCTCCAGAAAGAGAGTAAATCATCAATCAATAGGATAATCAGACGGAAATTAGATAAACATTAATTGCCAAACCAAGTTCCAAATGTGCAAAATTAAAAATATTGCTTTCTGAACCTTCATTTAGAGACGCCAGGCTTGTGCGTTCAATAACATTTAAAGTAATAAGACCACTGATTTTGTGGAGCTCAGATGAACTTTCAAATGAAGGAACAAATAGCAAAGTATTTCCTCCAACACTAATTGCATTCTCAATCAAATCAGATTCCCCAAGCTCCAAAGAGGTAACTGGACAAACATTCTTCTTAGCCTGCTTGTAAGCATCGCTGATGGGACATCCATGGCACCTGCATGTCTATAGTAAGCTTATCTTAAGAAGATCATAGAAACCTTTCTTAAAGTAGTTTGAATAATTGACTGTGCCGGAAAATAATAAAAGCATGGGAAAGCATGCAAACCGTTAAGGCAAAGCTTACTGGTTTAGAATATTTCAAGTTTTTCTTCACAAAGAAACTGAGAAAAAAAAAATAGAACACAGCAGAACTTAAATTCAATTTCATTACTTATCGTAATGTAATCTGATTTGCAGCCAATAAAGCCACGACATCCACTAAAAAATTCGTTCAACTTGACTATATATTCATGTCAAATGGAAACCAGATCTACAACATCACAGCCATTTTTTATATTACTAGGCTGGACATTTCATGAAATATGGCGCATAAATTAGTGATAACCCGTGGAAGAATATGAATAATTTATTATGAAAATAAAAAACTTAAAATATTATAAATAGTAACTTTTTTAGTGTATTCCCACAAAATTCACAATAACAGTTCTTAGGTGAATTAGAAATCCATTTGACAACCCGTAGGATGCTATGCATTCATGGGTCAACTTTGCATTCAAAAACTCCCTTTGAGATGCGGAGAAGTGACCTTGAAAAAAATAAAGATGTGGACAAGTTACCAAAGCAAACAAACTGAACGCCCAGGAAAAAAAATCCTAATCCAATATTGAAGCTGAAGTTTAAAAAAAAAGAATTGTTGAAAACCTAATCTGTACTAAAAGTTTAAAACAAACTCACCTGAGAGTTCTGAGTCGGAGGTGAATGGTGTAGAAGTCTCAAGTGTCGGGAAAGACAGGGAAAAGGAACTAGCTAGCACAAGTGGCACTGCAGGCATCGTTCCCTCATTTTGCTTCCTGCTTCATGCATACACCCTTAGCTCACCATCAAACTAAATCCTACCACATTTGGGTTCACTCCTCATTTTCCGATTCCTCAATGGATTCATCCCATATCACAACACAAGGCATTGCTCCCACATGTATCACTCTCTTACCATTGCTACTCACCTCTCTTGCCTAATATCTCAAGTATCTAACGAGTTACAGAAGGGTGAGGATACTTCCTGGGTCTAGCGCAATTCAAATTCTCTAAATGACATATCCATGCTCACAAAACAGTTTCTTTTATATCGGCTCTAGCAAACATACCCCTTTTGGATAGCAAAATAACCTACAAATACACATTTCATAGCTCTAGGAGTCAGCTTCCTTATTAATGGTCTGTTATCTTTTACAAAATATACGCATCCAAACACCTTTCAATAGGAAGACCTTACTATTATCTCCTTTCACCATCTGACAATGACACTTTTAATCAAACACCCTCGATGGCATTCTATTGATCAATTGAGCTGCTGTCAAAACTGCTTGGCCCCATAAATGATTTGGGACATTCATTGTGATCATCATGCTTCGGGCAACCTCTAGCAGGTGCCTCTATTCCTCTCCGCTTCTCCATTTAGTGCTAGTGTGTATGGACATGTTGTTTGATGCTATATCCCCAGGGCTGACAGGTATTCCTCAAATATTTTATTAGTATACTCTGTCAAAACTGCTTGGCCCTGTACCTGTCTCTCCCTCCTCGCTAACATTAGATTAGCCCAGTAGCTCTATTTTCCACATTTTCAACCAGCACCACGACCACGACCACAGTCTCCACCCTATCCACATCCACCTCTCTTTCTTTAGGTGTCCTAGGGCAAGTCTTGCTCAAATGCCCAATGTCATCACAATTATACCGCTTGTGAGTTCCCCCCTAGACACTTATCATCATACCTAAGCTCTAAGCAAGCAACACTGATCGCGCATCTGGAAGTGCACTTGGCTCATAATGTAGCTTCATATGACTCTCCTCTTGTATCATTACAACAATGGTCTTAACTAGTGAAGGGATAGCCGCCTAAGCTAGGAGGATTGATCTCCTTTGATGAAAGGTCGGGTTCAAGTGGTCCAAAAACTGCATAATCCTTATGTGTAAAGATCTCTCCTTTCTTGCACTATGGATCACCACGGCTCAACATCAGTGAGAAGTCATCAAGATCTGCCCACAGCCGCTCCAAATCTATGGCATATTCTTGAATCGATCTATCTATCACCTTATATCACTGCTTCAATCTCACACTGAATCTGAAACACCCTCATGTGGTTCTCTGTTCCAGCATAAACCCTCTTTAGCTTTGCCTAGTGTTCCTCACCTTTCGACTGTCACTACTGGGGATCCAATTGACGGAACCATTGAGTTGAGTAGCCAAGTGTAGATTAAGGAGTGTGTGGTTCTCCACATATCCCTATTAGCATTGTCACTCAT
This sequence comes from Phalaenopsis equestris, assembly GCF_001263595.1. Lineage (NCBI taxonomy): Eukaryota > Viridiplantae > Streptophyta > Magnoliopsida > Asparagales > Orchidaceae > Phalaenopsis > Phalaenopsis equestris. The sequence goes on along the minus strand of NW_018165322.1, from coordinate 433,638 downwards.
TGGTTTGTCCCCAGTAAGATATCCCTCTAGTCTCTTATCTACTATAGCAACCTCGACCCGACGAAGCCAGCTCAGATACGTGGCTGATCCATAAAGCTTTAGCTCCACAAAAGTGAGATCTAGCTTCACCTGCACCGGAGCACGTGTTGAGGTGTGGCTCCCGTCAAGATACAAGATCCCCGTATGAGCCCGACCAAGTCCTTCAAAAATTTAGGATCTATATTCCCCAGACGCTCCAATACATTACCTCTCGCACTATCTCAGTCTCCTGATATCCTCAAACACAAGGCTAGAACAACATATCACACGAATTTGTACGAGGCAATCCCATCGTGGCCATCATAATTAGCTCAAATTGCGACTGTATCCTTCGGGTCACGCCGCAATCTCATAGTTGTTGTCCAAGTTAGGACACTGCAATCTCATTGTTGCCTTCCCAGTTAGCTCTAATTATGATTGTGTTGTGAGGGTCACGCAACAATTGTGTCATTGCCTTCTCAGTTAGCTCTAATCACGCCTGTATTGTGAGAGCAAAGTGTAAGGAAAACAAAAAAGAAAGTTTAAGGTCTCTGCATCCCGCGTGGTTGCATACTCATTACGATGTTAAAACAAGGACGCAGAGGTTCAGTGGGGAAGAAGTTTCGGATGGTGTTGGATCTCCATGCACCGATCCCATTTCATCGGATTGAGCAGTCGATGGTGAATCAAGCAGCTGACAGTGGATCGTGTAGCGATCCTACAAGCCGCGATCTTCCGCTGGCAGATGGGAACTTCAGGCCTCTTTGCGCCAATCCTGACCCTCACAGATGGCCAGGTTTAGCTCTGATGCAAAAAAAAAAAATTGTTGAAAACCTAGTCTGTACATTCGTAACATGGGCTTAAATAGGGTCTTTCAAAGTTTTATATATAAACCCTAGAATTCTTCAATATTTCCTTTTTACCAATAGGACCATAAATAAAGTCCAATTCTCAGCAAGTTTTAAAAGAGCCAATGAGCCCAAATTTAGAAATAAGAATTCCTTTGCATTTTCTTTTACACTGCCTAATCGTACAATTGATTGTTTTATTCCCAAGCAAGAAAATGAGATGCATTTTTTTATAGAAAGACGTAAAGATGCATAAAAGGAGATTCATTCACAACCGCTTGTTATTCATCTCATAATTCACTCAAAAAATTCCCATATGACTTGTGATGGAAATCAATAATTTGACAGCAAAAAATGGAGTTTTGCCAAGGAACCACTGCGTATGGACCATTTTTATGCAGATTTAGTAGGGTTGGTCAAGCCAATCTGTTTTCCTTAAATTGTTACAGATCAAACATTAGTCAAAATTATATAACTGCTACAGTTAAAATTTAATTGTATAGAAGGATAGAAATATATTTGTGTTCTGCTTGCAAGCTCTCTTACCACACAAGATGTGAAGCCATCAACAATCATAGAAGTGGAGGCAAACAATCTACAAGATATTTGGTTTGAAGATTCCCAAATGGCATGCTTAAAGGCAAGGACAGCGTTCATGCCATCTACATCATCCCTTAAATCTTGTAACCACATCTTGACAAGGCCAGAAAGGATCCAGGTGTCTGCAGCGTCCGATATATATTCAGGCATTAACTATTACATAATTCATGAATAACTAGTGACAAATAAAATACTTCCTAGTTACTAAAGATTAATTTATAAGAGAATCTACCATAAACAAGCCCTTGAAAATGAACTATTAGATGGTTTTATTGGAGGATTCCTAACAAATTGAAAAGCTTGATCGCCTGTTTAAGTTATGCACGGATTTAGAAGTGAAACTGTCATTAAGAAATACCAGCCAAAATTATGCATTATGCAATAATGATCATTCTCACTATGTCAAAGCACATACTAACTGCTATTGATCCCATTCAACTAAGTTGATAAAAAAATTTATTATTATTTACGAATGTACCCTTTTTTATTTTCATGTCATACCAGCACAATGTCTATGAATAAAACAGTTCTGATGCTGCTCGAAAAAGTCATTGAATTTGCTGAGGTTTAGAGATGATCCACTATTCAGAATGGCCTCCTGTTCCAGCACAACAAACTCTATTGGCACCTGCTTGGTGACTGCATCCTATAATCAGCAGAAATGCAAGCACGGACTCAACGAGATTGTATCAACTAATAAATCAATATGATGAAGATATTTATTGGAACATCAAATAGAGAAATAAATATATGTCGCATACCATGGAAATATTCTGAAGAGCTTCGGAGAAAATGTCAACCGAGGAAGCAGTTACAATAACTTTCTTTTGTATATCTTTACCGTTCCACATATATAAGAATTCATCGCTCAAAAGCTTTCTGATTGACAGTTCAACTAGAAGAAGAAATGGGAACAAAAAACAGAGCATGCTGACCTCATAGTTTCCACTTTAGAATATAGTCAACAAGGCGAGACTGATTCAGTGTCTGTTACCTTCATTATCACATTTAGTAGACATAAACGGACTAGATTCTGTTTGAAAACACTTGGGCAAATTATTGACTGCTTGATGGAAATCACGAAGATTGAAGTTTCCTCCAGGCCTATATGCAATCTTCAGCTGCAAGTAATAGTAGAAAAATTAGCACAGACATTCATAATGAAAAAGAGAGATTTATTGTTTAAATTGAAATAAGCTCATCAAATATCATGCCACCCAAAGATCAACTGAAATCCCTAAAACTCAAAATCATATAACGTCAAATCAAATCTACTAATCGATTATTTATTCAGCTAACAAGGAGAACAAGCAGCGTGCAAGCAACCATATGGTTTCTGAAGATTTATCTGCTTCCATCAGCTTTTTCCAATGTTTCAACTCAAGCTTTGATATCGAAGTTAATCCAAATCATAATAGAAAAATAAATATTATTACTGAAAAAGCCGATCAGGCTGTTATAACTCACGCTGGAAAAAGAAACTACAACAAACATGGCATGAACTCACGCCAAGGCTCGACCCATGGGTGATGAAAGTCAGCTAGGTGGTTGGGGAGCGAAGATAGATGGCTGAAATGGGGCTGTAGGTGGTTGGGACAGCCAAAGGAGGGGCCGGAATCATGTTGGGAGCAAAGCGAAATGCTGGGACAGCAAGGCCAGCAGGTGAAGTGGCGAGCGGAGTGACGATGCACGGTAGGAAAAGGCTAGATCAGCCGGGGGACAGCAGAAAACAGCAGGTTTACTGTTTTCCTGCTTACAAAAGCGATGGGGCGAAGGAACTGTAACGCCCAAATTAATTTGAGAATTGAAGTAAGTTCGAAACATGTGTAAAGTTCCCCAAAATTTTCATCCAGTATTTGATCGAAATAAATTTATAAAATTTCGATCAATTTAATATAAAACATCATGCATGAATTGTTAACGGATATGAAGATATAAAATTTCAAAATTATATATTTAATTAACTTAATTAATCCTAATTAATTCTTCCTAATCCTCTGTTATTGTAGCCCACCGACATTATGCAACTTTTATTTCTTTCGTGCGGTCGAATAGGGCACCGAGCTTTGCATTTTCCTCCTTTCCCAAATTTCTTCTCCTCTCTACACCGATTCCCCTCCGTGTTCCTTGTCCATCATGTGAAGAAGCGAGCCGTGACCCTTGTTATAGTCCAAGGGCGCGAGTAGTGAACCGAGCGGCTGCCTGAGTGCCGCAACTTGGGATTTAGGGCTCCAACACGATTTTCGTAAGTATTAATCCCTTTCTCTCGCCATTCTAATCTTTCCTTTCCTTCCTCACTCTTCGGTGTTGCCTTTTGTCTCATTTTTCGTGTTTTTCTCATTTCCGGTAGCCATCAGTGGCGACGATTTTGTGTCAGAAGTGTTGTAATTGATTTGCAAGCTTCCAAAAGAGTTTTAGCACGAGTTAGCGAGGGGGAAGTTAAGTTGAAGGTAATACGAAGAAGATTATTCAGTTTCAAAAGGACGATTTATGCCGAAAAGCCTATCCCAGGTATTTTTTGAGTGAATAATTTATGTTTTGCGTTAAATCATGTTATGAACCCGAATTTCATGAATTCCTATGATGTCAACATTCCTTAGGTTGTGCATATAAGGCAGCAAGCTCGAAGCGAGCGTATAGAAACTCGTCTTAGGAATGCTCAGTTTAGTCAGGTGAAATAATTTGTGCTAAACTAAGAAAAAGTACTCTTCTATTAGTTTCATATGATTTTTAATTTGACACCAATGCATTTAGGAATTATGGCTTATTGTCGATGGATACCTTTAATTAATTTATAAATGCAAGTTAATTTTTATTATGCTACACGTGATTCTATGTTATTTGATGATCCAGATGATTATGCATATGATACTAATTGCTTGCAGGTATTCATTATATTATGATTCATATTTATGAAATATGAAATGCTTAATTGCAGGAATTATGCATTACAAAATATCTGACGAATGTTGCTATGGGTATTATGTTTGCTTGCAAGTAGTGCTATGCGTAAACTATTATATGAATGCTTGCAAGTACATTATGCAGGGAAGTAGTATTTTTGAATCCTGATATTTATACATCGATGAAACTCTACAAACCGTTGGAATTAGGCGGTGATAAAACGTTAAAGAACTGTGGGTATTAGGGGGCTTTCGATTATTACTATATTGGAAGGTCACTTGTAAATGTTACTTTATCGATAGTTTATGTAGTCTTTCGGACAGGGTGAGGATCTGTCATCAAAGAATATGGAAATAGTTGAACCTTATACATTTACAAGTGACACTACCATAAAATAACACATATTTGTGATTACATGCTCATGATTATATGTGTATGAACAAGCATGTTTACACAATAATCTTGACTCTTACTGTATTTGTTTTCTATTCATGTCCTCTACTATGCTAGTATGTTATGACTCGTGTCTAGACTTTTACAGTTTCATTTAAGCATGCACGTTACTTTCTTCTCGTGTTTAAAATCTTATTTTCGCCCAGGTTATTTTGTTGAGCTAGTTTTACTCACTCTACATTGTTGCCTTCTAGGTAAATGCAACGCGCACCGGGGCGAGTAGCCAAGTGGCTTTATACAAATTTTGCACAATAGTTTTGAGAGCTTTGTGCAAACATTTTAGGTACGTATATTTTTTTACTATATTAGATTTAGCAACTATGTATATATATGTTTTGATGATATGATTTTCATGCTTCTATAAATATGAATGAACTTTGATATACAATGTATCACGTATGTGTTGCGATCCAGTTAGGCTAATTCATCACCCACTGAGTTTGAGTATTGTGAGAGTTGGCACAACCATATTGTCAGCCTCTATCGCATCTCAGCAAGCGCCTTAATGGAGGATCAATTGGGGTGTGAAAGAAAGTAGTATCAGAACATAATTATTGGATGAAAGAATAATGGAAGCGTGTTGGATTTAGAAGAATGAGATCAAATATAAATTGATTTATACAGAGCTATAATTTGATGAATATGGGATGGGTAAACTTACGACTTAAGGTGTCATGTGTGCACAATTAAATTTTTAATGATAAATTACATTTAAATAATAAAGTGTCTCTATGTGTAAAGAAGAAAAATAAAGTATTGAAGGCATGTTTATTGGTGGACTACATGCAAAACAGGAAGTTTGAGCTAAAACTAATTTGAGCAGAAATTAAAATCAAAATAAGACAAATGCATACACTGAAACAACATCGTTACAGGGCATTGTACAACCTATATCACAAGTGGTTGACAAAATGGTTATCATCAAAAGATCCTTTACCATTACATGGCCCAAATCTGAAACTGGGACAGAAGTGGATTGACACCTAAAGATTTTTCAGTCTTTCAAGCCACTTGCATTCAAGGGTGTCAGTGGCCCTACAGTTGCTGAAGATTTGCTTCAAAAATCGGAAAATTTTTAGATTGTATGAATTATCAGAAAAATGGGAGAGTAGTGTTAGCTACATTCATGGTAGAAGGTGAAGCAGAAAGGTAGCAGCAAGCGCAACATAGAGAGAAATTTCAGTTGACTCCTCTACAACAAATTCAATGGGATGAGTTTGTTAAAGTCTTCAAAAATTGGTTTATTACGCTTTCAGCCAGATTAGCAGTGCAAGATAAGTTTTTAAATTAACTCAACGGTTCAAGACAATTATGCAATATGAGGCAAAATTTACTTCTCCTTTCAGATATGCACCACACTATGTCAGTACCCGAGGGAAGCACAAATTTTTGCACGGTCTCCAAGATCAGTTGAGGGTGGCATTAGCTCCATATAAAATCAACGATTTCTCCGTATTTATTGAAAGGGCAAGAATAATTGAAAATAAGGTGAATTTTATAGTCAACAGTGGCAACCTTAGGCAGATAGGCAAAAGGATTTGGGCAAAAATGAACACTTCCAAAGCAAGAAACTTAAACAAAATGGTAAGCAGAAGCAGCTTAAGATAGAAAAGTCAGTTCGTTAATTATATAAAAAAAAAACACTTTGGGCAGTGTTTGATTGGTTCTGAAAAATATTACAAATGTGGACAGCCAATACACATCCAAATAAATTGTCCATACAAAAAGAAAAAAGACGGCATACCCCACAAGCAATCCAAGGACCGGGACAATCCTGAAAAATTTTGAAAAGCAATCAGCGTAGCATAACTCAATTTTTTGGAATGACTTCTGTACCAACGAAGGTTGAAACTTTAGAGCGCTGAGTTGAGCAACCAATAAAAGCCAGATTTTTGCAATTACCTCTCAAGAAGAACTCCAATAATCTGAAGATGTGGTTACATGTATGCTCCTAATTCAAGATCAGTCTGGCATTATTCTATTCGATTCAGGTGCATCACATTCATTTATTTCAAATAAATTTGTTGCCAATTTACATGTTGACATTATGAATCTTAATCTTGTTTTGTGTGTTATTATGTCATCGGGAAGTGATTTTTATGTCAATAAAAAATGCTTAGTGCATGTTCATGTCCGTGATAAGAAGTTGTCAGAAAAGTTGATTATCATACCAATTCAAACTTGTGTTGATATTTTGGGGATTGATTGGTTGATAAATCATTTTGCTACAAATGAATGTTGAAAAAGATGGGTGAAGCTGAAATTGCCTGGTTAAAAGTCGTTTATCCTGATCTGATTAGTGCAGTAAAAGAGGCTCATTGAGATGCAATCCAACAACTCGCCGATATTTGAATTTTCAAACTCTAACCAATGGTTGATTGGAGAATCTGTGGCAAGTTTGAAAGTAAAAGAGATCTTCGAGATCAAAGATGAGGAACATGAGGAAAAAATCTATCATCACGAACCTCCACTTAGAGCTCCAATTAGGGGTGCAATAGAGGTTTCTGATGAAGGCGGTTGGCCAAGATATAGAGAAGGGATTATGTGAGAGGTATGGAGGAGCGCAAAGAATAAACATATGCATAATATTTATTATATACAACATATACTTACCGTTAAAATAAAAATAAATCCCTGGATGTATCCCAATGACTGATTGCGTCTTAATTTAACGACGACGATGTTCACTTGATCAATGATAAAGTCACAGATGGTAGCTTGCTAATTATAAGAATCAAATGACTGTACATTTCACCAAAAGAGAGAAGTTTCACGGGCACACTAAAATTGCTCGAGGAAAAAAAGAAATTCGTTAGTAAAAACTTCAAGTCTAACTCAAAGGGAATGAAAGATCCTCATACAGAAAACTTAGTCAGTTGGTCCTTTATTTGTCTAGCATACACACCAGACGAGGGGGTTTTCTTCCAAACAACTACCTCCTCTCTATTAGGCATACTTAATATCAACGTCAAGTGGTCATGGTGCAATTTAACTTCTTTCCCACCCATTCTGAGCGCCCTCCTCTTATTATCCAACATCTCAAAATGTGTAATGTCAACACATTGTCCTGTGGATATGGAGGCATATCAAAAAAAATGGAAGACATTCATTTCTTTCAAAGAATTCATTCTCCTCTGAAACAAGATGTCTGACGGTATCCAAAATACCCCTCACTGCAGAAGGACGACATCTACAGTTGAATGTCCTTGCGTTCATAACCTACAAAGGAAATGAATGAAAAGAAAAGCACCAGAATATCACAACAAAAAAGATAAATAGGTGTTATGAACACAATAACACCCAATAACACCAGAATATCATCACAGTACTACCACTATGTTATTCAGTTATTAATGAGTTTAAACACATAACAACATGAAAAACATGAGCAACACCCAAAATCAAAGCAATACAGCACATACACAACTTTCAAACACAACATGAAAGAAAAATAGGTGTTATAAACTCAATTACACCCAATTACACAAAAATAACACTTCAACAACTATCAGTGTGTAATTAAGTTCCATAAAAGACATCAATAACACCCAAAATCAACACAATACAACACATATACAATTTTAAAGCACCATATGAAAGAAAAATGTGTTATGAACTCAATAACACTCGATTAATATCAAAGAAATACAACTGTGTTATTCAGTCATTAAAGAGTTTAAACACATATAACACCATGAAAACATTAGTAACACCCAAACTCAAAGCAATACAGCACATACACAAAGGAAAGAAAATTAGGTGTTATGAACTCAATAACACCTAATAACACCAGAATAACACCAATGCATAGTTTCATTCTCGTGTTATTTTCGTTTTATTGTTTGGGATTTCTTTGGTGTTATTTCGACGATCACACCATAAAACCTCCAGCATTACCCTAAGGCATAAGTACATAACACGGCAGTAACACCAACATGTCGTTTTCATGTTTATTGTCGTGTTATTTTTGGTCTTATTAAGTTTCATTGTGTTCGGAAAAAAAAAATTATTTGTTGCAATGTTGAACAATACCTCAATGACTTTGGAGCACTCCTATGTTCTTTTGTTTCCTTGCGAGCTTTCATATTGTCGTACTATCAAACCCTAAACCTCTGAACTTCAAACGACGAAATGACTTTTCTTTTCTGTTTCGAACAATGGCTATCCTCTTTAGAACAATGGTCATCTTCTCTACCGTCCACCGAAACCCTAGCTCCGAAATCCAAAAGTCGAAACGGAGAAAAGGTGCTCTTTGGACTCTTCGCGCTCCTTTTTAACGTAATATGTTTTCGTAATGTTGAATGTTCGGGTTAGGTTTGGGTCGGGCGACGCATGCGTTCTTTTTTATCGGAATTCTATGCGGGTCCCAGAAGGTCAGGTGTCCGCATTTCATTGGACTCCGAACATATCTCTACATTCGAAGTCCGGACGTAATATTTTTCCCGGCCCCAGAGATGGAAACCGCGATCCCTTTGTTAGGTTTCCCTAGGCAATCAGATCTCTGTGCACTGCAATCCTTCGCATCCTCTCTGATATCGCAGGGTTCCGCCACGAAGCGTAGTGTTCTTCCAAAATAGTGGCTCTTATACCAATCTGATATGATTCTACGTCAAGATCAACATATTTTCCACAAAAATTAGGCAAAATAGATATTTTATTTTAATAATTCAAATAACTCAACAATAATACAAAAATAAGCACCTATGACTCAAGAGTTAGGCGATCTCTCCCAATTACTAAAGTTTGAGAGTTAGGAAATCTCTTCCAAAATCTAAGCCTATGACTCACACAATTCAATCTCTTGCATAAACCTAACTCTAACACACCTATTTAGACCCAACAATAATAACAATAAAAGACAAAATTATCCTAAGTTGTATAAAAGATAAATTTGTCTTTACGCCAGGCGCTAGGGTAACAATGCCTTCTATGTGGATATGCCCATCCAAAAGGGAATGTCAATCTCTAACTTAAAAACGTTGAATCTGGGATCTCGTTCGGGGAATCTCTGGAAAAATTTCTATGGGGCTCTCTTTAGTTGAGCTAGAAGGTCATGCCGTTATGGATGTTCTGGCACATGATACAATATAGCGATTTTCCCTGTTCCTGGCAAAGATGTCTGGTTGGCTAGTGCAGTCGCTAGAATATGTAACTTATGTTCCTCAGATTTTGAAATTAATGTTTCATTTTGATCATGGATTGCTAAAGGTCACAGGACAAGGTATCAATTATGTTTTCAAGGCTCAGTTGAGTTGTCCACAACGATTCTAAGCTCAAAGAGCTTGTTGTCTAATTCCCTCTCTCGCAATTAACGCCCAATCAAGGTGCTCTGATACCTCTCTAGAGTAAAATTGAAACAAGAAAAGAAAAAAAAGAAGAAGAGGAAAAGGTAAATTGACTCAATAGTGGATTATTTTAAATGATCAAAAATATTTATTACAAGAGATATCACCATCATCACCCTTTTTAACCAAGAGCAGCGAAGGAAAAAGTGAAGGAAAAAGCAGTCTATTCGCATGTGTACATGAAAAACTGTAGAAATAGAATGAAATTACAGGCTGAAAATAAAATTTAAGAGACATAACTATATAAATGAGCACCTAAGGAGCTATGCAACGCTTCTCCGCATATTACAACAAGTACTCTCCCATTAAGAAGCTTTCCTCAAGTAATGAAACCTTCAAAACTGCTAAGGGTAATATTATTTCGTTGTGCTCATCTTCAAATAAATGAATACAGGTTATAGTGAATGTCTCTCTTTTCACAAGCAATAAGAAATAGCCCCAAGTTGTGGGAAAACATCAGGTTCGCTTCTAGGTTTTTACTGTCGAAATTGCTGTTTTAAATGCATTTAAATAAACAAATGTAATCAGATCATACAGCATTTTCATGACCAAGGTCAAGATACGGTGTAACCAACAGTTTTTCCCAACTATTTTTGTTTAGTAGCTGCAGAGTGAATGCTATGTAAGGTTTTGATCAACGACACTAAACTTACGCGCAGTCAGTGAAACTTAATTTCCCTACTTGAATTAGGTGTCGCTATGAGGTGCGCTGCCATTCAAAATAATGCACTTCGTAATCCATCTCACACCAATGCCTACAATGCATTTCATCAAACAGTTTAAGTTAATTGCACTCGACTTTCATGTTCCACACAGCATCGGCCCGTTTCTAATGTATAATTTGAATGGCATCATTCCAATCTTAACAGACAAGCATCCGTTAACTTCTTCAGGAAAGCTGTAAAAAAAATTGACGACAATGCAATCCCAAGCACAGTCCAATCGAATCATCAAGTACGACGACTAACGCAGTTCGCTAAACACAAACCTCAGAAGAAGACGAAGAGGATTCATTCCTCTGGATGTAGCACAGCCCAATCCGATCTGGGAGCAACATCATCTCCTCCCTCCGCAACACTCGCTCCCCTCCCACAGAACCCGCCGCGAAGAGATCAGCAAGCTGCAGCAAACTCTGCCGCCAGTTTTTTTATAATGGATAGCAAATGTAGCATTGAATGGATCAAAAGAAACGTAAAGAGCTGGATGAAGATTGAAATCGAATGAGAAGAGTGGAGAAAGTTCGAATCACCTGCTTCAGATCTTTGAGGAGAGGAGACGAAATGTTCCGGAGATCGAGCAAGAAACAGAGATGCATTGCTCTATTCTCGCCGAGAGCAAACCCTCTCACTCCCTCGCCATTGACACCGGAGCCACTTTAAACGTAGGACGCTCCTCCCGGTCTCATCAATTCCTCTATCGCTTTTATAGCTGTTGCGGAAATGTTCATAAGTTGATAGAGTAGCCTCGGCCCTGGGTAGACCTAGAAACATTTTTGGAGCCATAAAATTTTAAAAATTTGAACAGCTTATTAAATAAATAATTAATGATTAATAAAATATTATTTTTACTCACTTCAATAATTTTTTTAACGTAATACTTACAAAAAAAAATATTGAGAATATTGAACTTAATTTCTATTAAAATTTTGAGAGATTTATAAACAACCCATACAAATCTTATATATTTATATATTTAATATCTAAGATTTCATATTTACATTTAAAAACACATAGAGTAATGCACTATTATTGGGTATATATGAAAATGTTCTCATGCACACGTTACAAATGTAAATTCATAAGAATTAGGAGTGTAAACGAGCCGAACATGAGCGAGCCATGCTTTGCTCGTGTTCGGCTCGTTTATATTTCGAGCTCAAAAAACGTGTTCGTGTTCGGCTCGTTTGCTTAACGAGTCGAACACGAGCTGTTCACGAACAAAGAGTCCTTTTAACAACCCTAATCATGTACTCATAAGACATAATACAATAAGGGTTTGAGCAAGATTTAAAAATTATTATTTATATTAAAACATCATTTGAATCTAATTTAATAATTTTTATTTTATTTTCTTAATCAATATTTTAATTGATTATAAATCTTTGTAGCCTTGTAGTAAATTAGATTTTTTAAAATACAACTTTTTATATATATATATATAAACTTGATGAGTAGTATTT
>NW_018165322.1:411562-421266 GCF_001263595.1 Phalaenopsis equestris | reverse complement strand
TATATATATACACACACACACACACACACACATATATATAAACTTGATGAGTAATATTTCGAGTCGAACACGAACGAACACATCTTAGTTCGTGTTCCGCTCGTTAACTTATCGAACAAAATTAACGAGCCAAACACTAGCTTCTTAACGAGCCGAACACAAGCTGTTCGCGAACAACGAGCCGTTTTGACAGCCCTAATAAGAATAATGGGTATATATGAAAATGTTTCTAAATTATTTTATTTTATTATTAATATTCATTTATTTATATAATTAGTTGGTCCACTTAAGAAAGAGATTCATTTAGCCCTCATTAAACACATTAGAAAGAACGTATCATGGATCAATATACTATAATTTTTTTTAGTTTTATATATAGTTTTGTTAATGGAAATTTATTGAGAATTTCATTGAATTTGTATGAATGTAGATTTGTGCTTCTCTTTAAAATAAATTCTCAAGCATGTACTAATTCTATAGCTAATCAGAAGTATTGTATGCAGGAAGATTCGCGGCAACAGAGTAATTATTTTGTGTATTAATGTTATACAAGAGGTAAAATTTTTCTATGAGAAAAATCCAAAAAAGGCAAAAAACCAAGGGGTCTAGCTCAAGCAGAATGATTCATTATAAATTGGTGAATTAATGTACAGACCTTTGTCCCACAGACAGTAAAGGGTTAGGCGGCTCCTCAAAAAATAATGTTCGTGTGTAAAATGGCATATTATAAAATGGCTATGTACAGTTGCAATTGGAAGCAGTTGTCAAGACTTTGGTGTGTCGTCTTTGATGTGCGTTGTTATTCAGACTTCGGGACAATGTGCTGCTCCGTAGTTGTCTTGTTCCTCCACAAAGTAAGTTGTTACTTTGCACAGTGATTTGTTGCAATAAGTAGGGGTGACCAACGGTGGTCTATGGCAGTTGGTGATGCGGTGGATCTGTGTATATTATTTTTGCAAATATTTTTCAATATTACAAAATACACACAGTAGTTATAATAATAAATATGCAATATAAACTCAACAAAAATAACTTTAATAAAATAATTTTATATTTTAAAAATATTTATACTGTCAAATCCCCTAATAATAATGCAAGTATACGTATTGCTCAAATAATAAAGGACTCTAATGGAGTCCTAAATATCGATCCCACATGGAAGTTAGAAATGTTTGTAGATAAATTCTTATGAATATAACTGATTATAATATAAATCACAATTTAAACTATAAAACTAAAGTATGAAATTCGAATCAAAAGTATATGAGTGAACGCTAAATAAAATGCAGTTAAAAGAACTAAGTTAATTAAATTAATTGTTAAACTTTCAAAAGTTTAAACTTTCATCAAAAGTAAACTTACGAAAACTAAATAAAATTTTTGTGATGAAGAGTTCAAATTTAAGAAAGCATGTTTCCCCTTTACAATCAATACATGGATTGTGAAGAAATTAAAATTATTTGAAATTATATAAAAATTGTTTTGTATTAAATAGGAGCAATCATATTCTTTATTCTCTTTCAAGTGCATAAAGAATATTGACTAATCCCGAGTTTGGTTCCTAATTTCGTGGTTTGGCTAGAAGGATATCGGTTGTCACTCTAGAGCTCTCATTAATCCATCAATTGAGGGCTGACAATCTCCCATTAGTTTTCAATCAACTGGACTAAATTGGAAATTTTAATATGTCACCTTAAAATCTCCAACTCTACATTCAATAAAGTATGTTTTCTTATTTATTTCCACTCAACCCCATGGATGACATCCTCTCCCTTTGAATCAAATATGATTCTCAGTATGTTGTAGAAATCATAGCCCTTTCAGAACATATGTTTCTCAACATATTTTAACATTTTAATTGGCCAGATCAAATAATAAATGAAGATCAATGTTTGAATCATCACAAATTATTGACATGTAAAACTGTATAAAACAAAATCAATTCTTCACAAAACCATATTTTAAATTAGGGAGAAGGAAAAAGAAAACTACTCAGAATTCATGAGAATGAAACAACAAAACACAGATTTCATATATAAAAATAAATTTACAAAAATGAAGAAATAAAAGACAACTTATCTCACACTCATTCCCAAGTAAATTCCCAGAAGTTCTCTTCAAGCACTTTCCCTCTTTACAAGCACTCTCAATTTCTTCTTAGAAGTGTAATGAAGAAGAAATATCTCACATTTCATTTCCTCTTACAATCTTTGAAAAAAAATCTCCAAGCCCTTGATTGTCTCTCTCTCTCTCTTCTTCTTCTTCAAACACTCTCTCAAGCCTCTCTTCAGCACCCCCCCCCCCCCTCTACAGCCCTAGACTTCCCTCTCTTCTGTTAGTGGTTGCCCCCCTCCAAAAAGAATTCAAATTCCCTCCAAATTTTATCTAAAAGCCAACCCTTTTGAATTTTAAAAGATATATATATTGATTCAAGAGACATATCCCCTCACAAAATAGTCTTCCAAAGTGTCTAGATGCATTGAATCACTCCATGGGGTATTTAGAACAAATTGACCTTTCGAAATTCACGCAAAATTTGTTATGAATCGCCTTAATTCGCAAAAAAGTCATCTCTAACGGCTTAAGAACTAGTTTTGGCGCTTCAGGCGCCAACTTCCTTAAAACCGCGTAGTTCTGGGTTTTGGCGCTTCAGGTGTCAACTCTTTGTAAAATGGCGCTTCAGGCACCATTTCTGGCACTTCAGACGCTATTTCTGGGGCTTCAAGTTCCAGCTCTCTGTAAAGCGGTGTTTTTAGTGCTAGAATTTCAAAATTCACTATTTTAACTCCAAATTTTGTCATTTTTGCTACTTTTCTCTAAATGCCTAAAATTGATATACCTGCAACAAAAACATAAAAATACTACTCTTTAAAGTGTAATATCACCAAAAATAAGAATTAAATGTATACTTAAAACAACACGTTATTTTGGTGTATCAGGTGGTTGTTTGCGGGAGTTGGATGTGTTCTTCGGGTCATTTGTTTAGAACAATGCAAGAACTTGGTTCCTTCTTCTTTGTTTGGTTCATGGTCAACCATGAAGGGCTTTATTTATAGAGTTTGAGCTTGACTTCCTTTATAAATAAGAAAGAAATCTTGATCATTCCATCGGATGACCCAAAGATATTCCCACTATAGGACGATGTTTTATAGACGTTTTAGTATCTTAATAATCTCAATCTTGAGTAATCTTGAGCTAATTGGATTCAACTCATTGATACACTCGATTTGACTATACATTTTTCACATTTATAATTCGTTAAACTTTCCAATTAGTTATCCAAAACTTTCAAAAGTGGTTTAACAACTTGATTCGAGCTTGACTTGACTCGGATTGAGTCAATTTTGATATCATTGTGTTTGTCTCGTCGAGCAAGCCAGTTGATTATAAGTTTGTTTAAATCATATTCCTAGATGATTTAACTTTTTGTTTGAATATTTCTTACTTAAAAATCTGAGATTTGTGCTAAATGCCTTAAGATTTTTGCCAAATGGTAAAATTTGTTGATGGTGTATCAGTTGCTCCAAAAATTTCAAACGATTTCACTTGTATCAGCCAAAAAATATTATATTAATAAAAATCAGACCAAAATAAATTTAAAAAGTTTGGATATTCAAGCGGTAGTTGATGGTGGCGACTGGTGGGTGGATAATGGGTGCCATAAGTGGATGGTGGAGGCTGACGGTGGACGGTGGCATCAGATTGAGACTAGCGTTGTGGTAGGAATGTGGTGGTTAGTGATGTTAGGCAGGAGCAGCAGCGATGGGAGCCTGTGAGAGCATGACAGCGGGCCATGCAGGATGGTAGAGTGGACAGGCGGGCTGGTGGATGCATGAAGATGTGATGGGCCAGTAGAGCTGGTCGGTGGGTCGACAATGGTGTTGGTCGGCAGGATCAGGTGGTGGATGGCACTAGCGGTACGAGACAAATTAAGCAAATGGTAAGCGACCAAAGGTCGCGCGATGTCCTCTACCCCCTGTGACGTGTGACTAAGATTTATAGTTGGCAAATGGTATGATTTGGATGAAGAGGATTCTTCGCATGGGGGTTGATCTAAATAATGAGAACGTGCAGGCGCACAATTTTTGGTTTAGACACATAATTTTCATGTGAAGCTATGCAAGTCATTTGTTTTCACATGGGTTAGATGTTATGTTTCTATCGTTCGATTGTGTGAAATTAGACATCTTACATGGTTATTAAATGATGGTCCAAATTTCCATTTGGGAATTTTGTGCCTATAAATATACTAGAAATAGGGGAAACAATCTGGAACCCTGGTCTATTGTTGTAGTATCTAAAAAGGTTCACTTGACATGTTGTCATGCTACCCTTGGAGTTCCCTTAACATGTTATTATGCCACCAAAAGAGGTTATTTTTGTTTGTTGTTGTGCCTGACCTGTTCTTTTCGCTTGTTATTGTGCTACCAAAAGGGGTTTTTTGGTCTAATTTTGTGCCACCCTTAGAGTTTCATTGGCCTACTATTATACCACCCCCAAAGTTCTCTTTTATGTTTTGAGATGACACAATATGGAAAACCTCGTCCTCCTAAAAACAAGAAAAAATACCAGAATCTTGATGAGTATATATCAAAGATTATGGAGGATGACTTGATAATATTTTGGAAGAAATTTCAATTTACAAATGGCTAGGTGATAAAATTATAGGTACTAACTGATTGAACATATTCTCCTCCTCCAGGTTATGTTATTATTTACAAGACAACCTTGTGAATTGACTTGCAATTTTTACTGACACTATTGCCCCCTAGAATTTGCACGTGCATATATGTGTAATTACTTCAATTTTAATCTCCGGTGATGGCACAAATACTTGATCCGACCCGCAAGTACTCATAAATTTAATTCCATGGCCAAAATCTTGAAAATAATAAAATGAATATTTTATAGAATTTAGAATTGATTCATATTTTATACACTAGGGGTCCTATGCAAGTATGCATATCGTTTCAAGTAGTATAAGATTTTCTTTTAAGTCCTCTTGGCATCGATTTTTGATGCCATGGGCGTATGAGACGTCGATATTACCTAAGGAGGGTGTCCATGTTGTTGACAGTTTGAATACGAGGTAAAAATGCACAAATTATCGTTTTGACCCAAATTGCTAAAAAAAAGTGGTCTGAACGACCCCGAACGGTGAAACGGATCACGCGAGTGAGTTCGGAACGTCGATTCC
Source organism: Phalaenopsis equestris (assembly GCF_001263595.1). Lineage (NCBI taxonomy): Eukaryota > Viridiplantae > Streptophyta > Magnoliopsida > Asparagales > Orchidaceae > Phalaenopsis > Phalaenopsis equestris. The sequence goes on along the minus strand of NW_018165322.1, from coordinate 416,069 downwards.
ACTTGAAAAAGGAGCTCTTTGCACCACAACAACGCGGGCGAGGTAAAAATGCGTAAATTATCGTTTTAACCCAAATTACTAAAAAAAGTGGTATGAACGGCCCTGAACGACGAAACAGACCACACGAGTGAGTCTGGAACGTCGATTCCACTTTAAAAAGGCGCTCGTTGCCTCACAATAACACGGGCGAGGTAAAAATGCACAAATTATCGTTTTGACCCAAATTGCTAAAAAAGTGGTCCGAACGATCCCGAACAACGAAACGGGCCACACCAGTGCATCCAGAACATCGATTTTACCTAGGGGAGAAATTCATTTCACTACGATGACGTGTTCGACAAAAAAGATGCCGATAAATAATAATAATAATAATAATAATAATAATAATATTATTATTATTATTATAATAAAATATATATTATCCTTAAAAAGCTCCGCTCCCTCTCTCCTCTCTCCCTCTGGATCGCGGCAGACCGCGAAACACCGTCTCCTGTTCGCGCAAAACCGCCGCCCTGCTCTGAATCCGCCGGCCGGCGCTCTTTACTGGCGATCACTCGGCTTCGGCCTCACCTTTTCGCTCTGGGAATCCTCTCTCTCCCCTCTTCTCCACATCTCCTCCATCCTCCCAGAGCCGATTGCAACCCCTCCCATTTTCGCGACTCCTCAACGGATCGCCTCGCGGAAAACTAACCCGAGCTCCTAGTCGCCGGCGAACACCGGCGCTGAAGTTCTCCTCCGCGCCGCTGGAGCCCCCAGTCCGAGCGTCGGTCTCCTCTCGCTGCCGAACCGCTGTACCTCCCCTCTAGATTTGCGAAAAAAAAGCCTTCGATCCTTCTTCTTATTTGCCTTCCGATTCTTCTCTTCTTCTTCTTCTTCTTCTTCTTCCTCTTCCTCTTCTTCTTCTCCTAATTTTTTTTTTCTTCTTTTTTCTTCCATTTCTTCTTCTTCTCCTAATTTTTCCTCTTTTCCTCCTCCTCCTCCTCTTCTTCTTCTCTTAATTTTTCTTCTTCTTCTTTTATTTCTTCTTCTTCTTCTCTTAATTCTTCTTCTTTTTCTTCCATTTCTTCTTCGGGAACAAAGCTAGGGCAAGCAGGAAAGTTCACATTAGGTTCACCCATTGCTCCTGAGAAATATAGTTGTGTAAAAATTATATAGTTGACTCTGCTAATTTACCTTCCCGGCGGCCGTATACTTTGCCTGAGCACTTCGAAGTCGCCGGACAGCGAGCGTTGCCACTGTTTGAGAAGGTGCAAACCTCTCTTCCTTTGCGAAAAAAACTCCCCCTCTTTCACTGTCATCGAGCGATCTTCTCTCGCGAAGGTACATTTTTTTGGTGTCGCATATTTTTATATGCTAAATTATTTATTTTTTGGTACTTCGTATACCTCACTGATCCCTTCCTCTCTTGCCCTTATTGGCTTTGTTTTTGTCCTGTGTGTGTTTTACGAGGCACACTGGAGCATGGATCGGACGTCGGCGAGCTTGGCGCAAGCAAAGAGAACGCGTCCGCAATCGTCACGGTGGTGAGATTCTCTAACTTCTAATTGACTCTAGGTTTTAGCAATGTCTAGGCGTGTGAGTTAGATCACCCACACGGGGTGCATGCGCCGACATGGGTCGGCCCGATGACGTGCTTGCGTGATGGATCGTCGATTTCCTAGAGCTAGCATCTAGGTTAGGACTTCCTGTGCGTGGCCAAATACCATTCGTAGAGTCGAGTATCTCCCATTTGTTGTAAGCCTTAGAACAATCCCTGATGGGTTGGAGTCCATCGCTCCTCTTGCTTTGGGTTCCCCAACTTTACTTGAAGATATTGGGAGGTCGGACTTGATAAAGCGAGAGAAGCTTTGTAACTTTCTCGCTTTGCAAAGTCCGGAGGAGTTCACAAAATGGGAAAAGCTTTGTAGCTAGCCTATTTCATGCACCTTGGAGAGTTTCCCCCTTGGAGATCCGAGGAGAAACTCCTCACATTTCCTCACCAAAGTAAGAGGCGGCGGTGTCGCATATCCAAGGATCTAAACTTTAGGTTTCTCATGTGAGGTCGTTAGTACGGGCGTGGCTCGATATCATATGTGGTCATTTGTATATCATTGTTTGCATGTGCATATCTTGCATGTTACATATTGTATGTCATATATCACAGTTGCACTTGCATTTGCACTTGCATGCACCTTGCACCTGGCACCTTGCATTTGCACTTGTACCTGACACTTTGCATTTGCACTTACACTTGCACCACTTATGCCTCGATCGGTCGCCCCAGACCGGTCGACACCGCTTGTGGCTCGGTCGGTTATTCTGAACCAGTCACATCACATGTGTTTCAGCCGGCTACCCAGACTCGGTTGGTACAACACTTTGGATTGATCTAACTTTCCATCCCGATCGACCGACCACTTGCTCCTTTACATGTTGTGTATGTGCATGTACATGTTTGTCTGCATGATCAATATCATCTACTTGATTGAGTTCTACTTGAATTGTATTCCTTTGGGTCACTACCTTACCTACATACCCTCTTTTCAGGCCTCTGCTGCTACGACATGCCTACCTCTGGGTCACTGCCTTATCGACATACCCTCTTTTCAGGCCTCTGCCACCACGACATGCTCATCCTCGGGTTACTACCTTACCGGTATACCCTTTTCTCGAGCCCCTGCCACTACGACATGCCCATTCCTTCGAGTCACTGCCCTCACGACATACTCTTTATATATGTTTTGATTTGCTTGCATTAGCATTTGCATTTGCATGTTTGCATGGATAGCGAGTCAGGTTTGTTAGGAGAGTGAACCCCTGTGTTGGTCGCGATGCCTTAATGAGCATTGCTTGCTGGGTTGATCCCAGTGAGCAATGTGAGTTAAGTCATCGAGATTGACACGAATATGATTGTGTTAAAAATCTAATAGATCTAACTTGTGTCACCACTCTTCGTGGCACCCTTTAGATCCTTCAGATCTTTAGGATGAGGTCGGTATGAAGACCCCGTCAAAGTCATACTATACCTAAAATTACCCCTCACTTAGATACTAGGTTAACACACCTTTCGTTTGATGGTATGCTAGGCTAGGACTTAGGGTGCTAGATAGTCTTTTTGATACTTGGTTATTGTTCTCTATTGGAATGGTTGCCCTAGCCAGGTATCTTTCTTTTGCATTGTGTTTGTGGTGTGACTGCATGCTGCATATGTGTGGTAGTGTGTTAGGGCGTACTTTTGCAGGGAGCCATGCCTATTTATATGCACACACACAGGTACCGCTATGGGGGAGAAAATAATGATTTCTGACCCTTTTACTTGCAGGTGTTATTAGCTCCCCCCCACTTTTAAGGCATGACTCATGATACGTTTTGTGCATGTGAGTTTTTCCGCTGACACTTGTTTTCATACAGGATTGAGTCTTTTTCTTTTCTCCATGTATTTTTTCAGAGTCTAGGAGAGTCCTGCAGCAGAAATAAGATACGGGCATGGGTTCCGAGACGTTAACACGGGAACCACGTGGAGGGGACCAGGAGCAGATGCTCGTGCCCCGTATCTTAATTTTACATTTTATATTGATGTATAAAATTAGGACCGGGCATGTATATGCGGAGTCGGGTCGTCTTTTTCTTTTCTGGGATATGTTGCCGACTCAACGACGCCTGCCTGTTTATTATTTTTGATTTGGCTTGTTTTATCTTTTGCATCATGTTGCATGTCTGCACTTGCATGTGTTTTCATTATTTCTTTCTGTATTTTATCTGGGATTTCACGATATAACATAGACTCTTTAGAATTTGAATTCCTAAATTTCTATAAAATCCTAAATAAAAATATTCAAGATAATTAAAATTTAAGATTAAAATATTCAGGATCTAAAAATTACAACTTTTACTTTCTTGCATATATTAATAAGGTCTTCACAATACTTATGACTGCTCTAGATAACTGCATTCATATTTGCATGTCCCGAGAAAGAGTCCCTGGACTTTTCCTGACTGGCCCAACATGCCTTCATATAAGTGGTTGTCTAGTACGCCTAGGGTGTTAGAAGGCTCCCCGACCCAGACGGGGTGTAAGTTCTTTTGTTTGGAGCGTTTCCAGCTTTGTAGCTGAACCTCCACTTTCTTTTTCTTTCCTGAGGCATCCTTACTATTTCGGCAGGTATAAGTCTCACCTATTGGAGCTCTAACTTGTAGTCATAGGATAGAGTTTCCTTCCTTTGACCTTAGGGCTATGTCGGCACTATTTTTGGTGTGGAGTTTGCCCGTAAGAAGCTGTCGGTCATCGGAATTGAAATCCCGTTGCCCGCTTCGGAAGGACGTTTTTAAAAAATTTTAATTTTGAAAAAGATAAAGTCAAACTGACCCCATAATTTTCATAGTTTAAATGAAAGAGCGCTTTACCTCAAATCCTGTATCTATCCCAAAGGATGAACACAAGAATTGAGGGTAAGACTCGATCAAATAAACTAAAGAAAGTTATGACATCCGTTTGGTCTGCGAAAACCAATATATTGGCCGACAAATT
>NW_018165322.1:401808-405476 GCF_001263595.1 Phalaenopsis equestris | reverse complement strand
CCAAGGGCAGTTAGGTAATTTGGAGGTGCCTAGGGGCAAAAGACCAAGTTAAGCATTCCACATAGAATTGGATAAATATCCATTCTAAATGAACCATGGATTAATATATTTTGAAGATATGGTGTATCCTAGTTCCAGGGTCGACCCTAAAGTCAAGTAATCCTATAGGGATTCTTCTTAAATTCTCTTATAATGATCTTACCTACTAAATGCTAGAGGTTAAGATCAATATGTGGAATTTCAAGTTGAATAAAAAAAAGAGTTTTGAATTTCTAATAGTGGGGTACCTCTTCTAGTTTTCTAAGACTAGTCAATAGGAAAGTCCTATGGCTAGACCTAGGCTACTAAAGAAGTTTTCTAGACCTCAACCAAAAGTGAGGTCAACAGGCTACCGAGGTTCCCGTGGATGATGCAATTCACGGATTGCTGACCGGGGATTTCAGGACGTGTTGGGTCGACTACCTTCACGACCAGGTAGACTTAGGGGCCTAGTAGCTGTGTATGACGGGTCCGTGGTACCCCGACCCAGTTACCTCTACCTTTTAGGATCAATCTATCTTTTTTTTGTTGAGCCCCTTTGAGCTCTATCGCTCCTTGACCTCGTTGATATCACCTTGATGACCCAATGCCGATGAGCTGCCGCCCGCCCATTTGGGATACGATGATTTGTCCTTTTTCCTTTGGCTCGGACGTGCTTTGACGTATTGGGATATTCCCCGTCAAGATGATTTAGGTTAATTTTTATTTTTAATCATAGACCTGGGGTTTGGGGTATACCCCAAGAATACTCTCGATAAAAGGAGTTAGATTGCTTAGCGTGAGCTTTGAAGCATTGTTACTGTTACCACACTGAATAACCTTCATTTGATTGCCTATACCCCAGATTTATGATAATATGAAGTGAAACTCCTTTTATCGATAGTATTCTTGGTAGTATTCTTGGGTATCCTGGGTATCCCCTAAGATGTAATTAACCAGTAGGAACACGTTCCTCTGGGAGTGGTCTTGACCTAAGAATAGGTGCATACACCTGACTCTCTGGTTATGGGTAGTCTACGTAGATACTTCTTTCGTGGATATTTGTTTAAGTTGTCTTCGCTTGATCTTGTTTGGGCAGACATTCTTGACCTATCCTTGCGAGATTTATCGCACACAGACTCTCCACATTTTACTTTTTCTCTTGTTTGTCTCTTTGTCATATGTCTCTTTTTATTCGGTTCCGATCTTATTCGAATCATTTCTGTGGTTCGGGAGGGATATTTAAAAATGGGGGAAGTATACGACGATCGACAAGCTGACGACTCCTTTTAAAATAAAAAAGAGAAAAATGAACGGAAACAAGTCCAGAGTGTCGATCCCACAGAGAAGCGAACTAAGAATCCCACAAGCTAATTCTAGTATATTACTGTTAGGCTTAAGTTTGGAATGATGATTAAGGATGTTATTTTATCAACTACTCCTAAAAAAAACCTAAGTCTAATGATAAACCTAACTAGATAAATTGATTTGATAAATTTTAAGATGATAAAAACTCTCTTTCAAGCCCGACAACCTAAATGATGTGAAAAAACGGAATGCTTAGAATTTAATGTAGTCAGTGACAAACAGAAGCATACTATTCTTTGCCCTCTTCCAAGTGCATAAAGAAGATTGAAGAACTTAAAGTTGATTCCTTAACATCTCGATTACCCCATCACAACCATCTAGCCTCTCACCATTAGAGCCCCACAACTTATGCCACTATGTTGGTCAAATCCCTAATGTTAAGGTACAAAAACTTAAGTCAAATTGGTAGGAATCTAGCCTCACTTTAGAAACAAACAATTTGCACCAATCAAATCTTATCTCCCTATATATTTGCACTCACCCTAGACCTTGGTTCCCCTCGATCCTAAGATTAGTGTGATATTCACTAGTTGGGTAAAATCATAACCCTCCCGGGTCATTATGTTTTGCAACATACTTTAACAATACAAATGATCAAATTGCAAAGTAAATTAAGAATCGATAAAAATACTATCACATTTATAAAATAAGAGAATTTATAAGCAATTTTAAATTCTTAAACATGCATCCAATTCATTGTAAAAGAAAAGTAAAATCAAGATAATGTCATAGGCATTAAAAGAATTGATAGAATTATATAATAATTATGTGTCAACAAGGATCATGTGTCTACCTACCCCCTCCCAAGGCTATAAGTGCGCTTAGTATTCTATTAGTTTTACACAACTAACTATCGCTTGGAAGCTCTTAATATAAATATATCATGAATTATATTTCCTCAAAAGTTGAATTGTCGCCAAAACTACTTTAACATAGCCAACCGGTCAATGTGAGTGCACTTAAGTTACAAGATCACTGCTCTTCGCCTTGATTGTTTCCGTTCATTTTTCTCTTTTTTATTTTAAAAGGAGTTGCTAGCTTGTCGATCGTCGTATACTTCACCCATTTGAATAAATCTCTCTCTAGAACCATATAAATGATTCGAATAGGAGAGAAACCAAATAAGAAGGGACATACGACAAAGAGACAAATAAGAGAAAAAGTAAAACGTGAAAAGTCTACGTGCGATAAGCCTCGCAAGGATATATTAAGAATGTCCGCCCAAACAAGATAGGGCGGAGGCACTTTAAACCAATATCTGTGAAAGAAGTATCTACATAGACTACCCATAACTAGAGAGTCAAGTGTATGTACCTGTTCTGAGGTCAAGAGCACTCCCAGAGGAACATGTTCCTACTTGTTAAATACATCTTGGGGGATACCCAAGAATACTCTCGATAAAAGGAGTTTTGCTTCATATTTTCGCTTCATATTATCATAGACCTGGGGTATAGACAATCGAAGGAAGGTTATTCCGTGTGGGAACATTCCCAATGCTTCAAAACTCATGATAAGCAATCGGGTAGAGAGTGAGTCTCTCACATCCCAAAATGGGTAGCAGCTCATCGACACATAGGGCCCATGGAATAACCTAAATCATCTTGGCGGGGACATCCCAATACGTCAAAGTACGTCCGGGCCAAAGGGTATAGGACAAATCGTCGTATCCCAAATGGGCGGCAACTTATCGGCATTAGGTCGTTAAGGTGATATCAATGAGGTCAAGGAGTGACAGAGCTCAAAGGGGCTCAACAAAAAGGAATGTAGAGTAATTCTAAAAGGTAGAGGTAACTGGTTCGGGGTCCCACAGACCCGTTATACATAGCTACTAGGACCCTAAGTCTACCTAGTTATGAAGGTAGTCGATCCAACACGTCCTCAAATCCCCGATCAACGATCCTTGAATTGCATCATCCACGGGAACCTCGGTAGCCCTAAGGTCAAAAGAAGGAAACACTATCATATGACTACAAGCTGAATATCCAAGAGGTGGGACTTATACATACCGAAATAGCAAGGATGTCTCAGGAAAGAAAGAGAAGTGGAGGTTCATCTACAAAGTTGGAAACACTCCAAACAAAAGGTCTTAACCCTGTCTGGGTCAAGGAGCTTTCTAACATCCTAGGCGTACTGACAACCACCTATAAAAGAGTATGCTGGGCCAGTTAGATTGGAGAAGCACGGGGACTTCTCCTCGGGACATGCAAATATGAATGCAATTATCTAGAGCAGTCCTAAATATTGTGGAGACCCTATTAATATATGCAGGAAAGTAGGAAAGT
>NW_018165322.1:396266-401767 GCF_001263595.1 Phalaenopsis equestris | reverse complement strand
TGAATATTTTAATCCTAAATAATTATCTTCTTGAATTTTTTATTTATGATTTTATAGAAATTTAGGAATTTAAATTCTAAAGAGTCTATGTTATGTCGTGAAATCCCAGATAAATCAGAGAAAGAAACAAAGAAAACACATGCAAGTGTAGGCATGCAACATGATACAAAGATAGAACAAGCCAAATCAAAATAATAAACAGGTCGATGTCTCTCGACAGGCAACATATCCGAGAAAAGAAAAAAGGCGGTCGGACTTTACATTTACATGCCCGGTCCTAATTCTATACATCAATATAAAATGCAGAAATAAGATACAGGGAACGAGCATCTACTCCTGGTCCCCTCCACGTGGTTCCCGCACTAACGTCTCGGAACCCGTGCCCATATCTTATTTCTGCTACAGGACTTTCCTAGACTCTAAAAAGTACATTGGAAAAAGAAAAAAAAGTCAATCCTGCATGAAAACAAGTGTCAGCGGGAAATCTCACATGCAAATAATGTATCATGAGTCATGCCTTAAAGATGAGAGAGCTAAATAACACCTGCAAGTAAATTGTTAGAAATCATTACTTGCTCCCCCATAGCGGTACCTGTGTGTGTGGAAATAAATAGGCATGACACCTTGCAGAAAAATGCCCTAACACACTACCACACATATGCAGCATGCAGTCACACCCCAAACACAATGCAAAAGAAAGATACCTGGCTAGGGCAACCAATCCAACAGAGAAAAATAGACAAGTATCGAAAATACCATCTAGCACCCTAAATCCTAGTCTAGCACACCATATAACAAAAAGTGCGTCAACCTAGTATCTAGGTGAGGGGTAAGTCTGAGTATAGTATGAATTTGACGGGGTCTTCATACTAACCCCATTCTAAAGATCTGAGGGATCTAAAGGGTGTCACGAAGAGCAGTGACACAAGTTAGATCTATTAGATATTTAGCACAGTCATACTCGTGTCAATCCCGATGACTTAACTCGCATTGCTCACTGGGATCAACCCAACAAGCAATGCTCGTTAAGGCATCACGACCAACACGGGGTCACTCTTCTAACAATCCTAGCTCGCTATCCATGCAAACATGCAAATGCAAGCAAATCGAAACATATAAGTAGTGATAAGGAGTATGCCATGAATGCAGTGACTCGTAGTAATGGGCATGCAGTAGCAGCAGAGGCCCGAAAAGAGGGTATGCCGGTAAGGTAGTGACCCAAAGGTGGGCATGTCGTGATGGCAACAACCCTAAAAGAGGGTATGTCGGTAAGGCAGTCACCCGAAGGTAGGTATGCTGTGACGGCAGGAGCCCAAAAAGAGGGTATACTAGTAAGATAGTGACCCGAAGGTGGGCATGTCGTGACGACAAAAGCCCAAAAAGAGGGTATACCATTAAGGTAGTGGCCCAAAAGAATGCAACTCAAATAGAAGATATTGATTATGCAGACAAACATGTACATGCACATACACAACATGCAAATGAGCAAATGGTCGGACGATCAGGATGGGGTATCCGGTCAAACCAAAGTGTTGTGTCAACTGGGCCGGGTTAGCCGACTGAAACACAAGTGAAGTGACTGGTTTGGAATAACCGACCGAGGCATAAGTGGTGTCGACCGATCTGGGACGACCGATCGAGGTATAAGTGGTGTCGGTGCAAGTGCAAGTGTAAGATACAAGGTGTAAGTGCAAGTGTAACGTGTAAATGCAAGGTGCGAGGTGTAAGTGCAAATGCAAGGTGTAGAGTGCAAGTGTAAGTGCAATATTGACATATAATATGTAACATGCAAGACATGCACATGCAAACAATGAGGTGCAAATAACCATACATGATAGCAACCACGCTCGTACTAAAGAGCTCACCTGGGAAACTTAGGGCTGACACACTTGGATTTGCAGCATCGCCGCCTCCAGCTTTGGTGAGGGAATGTAGGGAGTTTTCTCCCCGGATCTCCAAAGTGAAAACTCTCAACGGCATTGCGAAATGTGCTAGCTACAAAACTTTTCCCATTTTGTGAACTTTTCCAGACTTTGTAAAACAAGCCAGCTATGAAGCTTTTTTCACTTTGCCAAGTTTGATCCCCTAGCTTCTCCAAGTAAAGCTAAGGTACCCAAAGCAAGGGGAGTGAGGGACTCCGACCCATCGGGATTTGTGCTAAGACTCACAACAAAAGGGAGACACTCAGCTCTACGGGGGGTGTTTAGTTACGCACAGAAAGTCTTAACCTAACGGCTCGCTCTAGAAAATTGACGATCAATCACATAGGTCCGTTGACGGTCTGACCCATGTCGGCGCAAGCACCTCGTCTGGGTGATCGAACCCACATGACTAGACACTACTAAAACCTAGGGCCAACTAGAAGTTTATAGTAGCTCACCACTGTGACGGTTGCAAATGCGTTCTCTTTATGCTGAGGGAGAGCTCGCGCTTCTAGTCTGTGCGTCAATTATGCCTCGCAATGAACCATACAAAGAGAAATATAGGAGGTTGTGAGGTATGCAAAGTACTAGAATAAATGATCATAGTATATAAAATGCATCCAAAATATACCTTCAAGAGGAAGGGTTGGATGGATCGAAGCCTTGCTCGGATTCATCTCACAAGCATGAATTCATCAAAAAAAAGTGTAGGAGAGCTCAATGCAACAAGTTCATCTCCATTACATTTCAACACTAGGAGGGATCTCGATAAACTATTGGCACATCTTCCAAATGATCTCAAATCACCAAAGATCAGCTTTTTTGCCTCTATGAATCAACATCTGTGCTTGTAAAATCAAAAGAAAATCCACACTTTGCTTACTTTTGTGAATGAATATCCATAAATTTAAGAGATTTAGATCAAGATTTTACCAAAATTTGAATTCACTCCACCTGCATCCATGGTCTCAGATAGGAGAAGAAAAAAATGGGGATTTTCAGATCTCTTGCGACAAACCAAAAGGTGGTGAGAAAGGATGGAGATCGGGCTCATCGGTGTGAAGGAAGTGCGGAGGAGAGCCCGAAAAATGTTGTTCTCCTCGCTGATTTTCTCCGGCATAAATACGACGCCTCTTCACTGATTTCACTCCAAGAAGCACCTCCAAGGCTTCCTCCAAACTTTCCAAAGGCTTCCTCGTGGCCTCTCTCGAGCCCTATGATCCCGATTTTTTATATGTAAGGATTCATGAAGTTGACACCACTACAACGTAAAAAACTTGATCCTTATTTGAAAAGTAAGTTATGTAAAATATATATAATTATAGGCAATTATTAATAGGATTCTACTCAAGTATATGTATCGTTATCAAGTAACAAAGGACTTTCTATTTAAGCCCCAAATATCGATCCCACAGGGAAGGTGTAAATTGATAATTATAAGTTTTACTGGGAAATTTACAGAAAATCAAACGAAATCTCTGTCACTAATTTTAAATATTGAGATGTCTAAGATATTATCAAAATTAAAGTACTTAACTATTAGCAGAACATAAATACAAAGTTTAAAAAGTAAATACTAATCTACTAACTATGTTTATGTAATGAAGATTTCTTATGTGAAAAAGCATCCTTCCCACTACAATGAGATTTTGGTGAAATGAAATGAGATAAATGTTTATAATATGTATTGTGCTAAATAGAAACAATTATAATTTTCTACCCTGATACAATGCATAGAAAATCATTGGCTAATCTTTGCATGGCTAGGCTAGGAGGATTCCGGCTCCTACTCCAGAGCTCCCACTTCCATTCACCTGAAGGCTAACTCTCTCTTTAGTTTTTAAACACTAAGACCGAATTGAGGATTTTAGTCTGTCACCCTAAAGATTCTCCAATCCTACACCCAACAAAGAATATTTCCCTATTTATTTGCACTTAATTCCATGAACGAATTTTTCCTCCATGAAATCAAATGTGATCATCACTCTGTTGTAGAGCTCATACTCCATTTCCCAGATCATATGTTTCACAAAATATTTTAACAATTCAATTGATCATATCGAAATGTAAATTAAGTTAGGAGTTGAAAAATCATTAAAATTTATTTTATATTTTAATATTGACACATCATATTATCTCTTCATTTCACCATATCTCATAGTGGAGAGAAAGATAGAGTGAACTACTTAGACTTCATGAAAAAGACACAACAAAACACAAACTTTACATATAGAAGAAAATTCATACAACACTAATAAATAAACAAAACTTATCTAAAACTCTTTTTCAAAGCAAATCCCTTATAGTCTTTCCTTAGAAACGCAGGAAAAAGATATCTCTCACTTTTCTCCTTCTACAACACACTTACAGAAGGTTTCACACTAAATCTCTCCACACAAAGTATAAACTATAAAAGAAAAATCACTAATGGACTCCAATATGATGGTGGAATGAAGATGGATTATGAAGAATGGTGAAAATGGAGCGTGGAGGAATTGAATGAAGAATGGTGAAAATGGAGCGTGGAGGAATGTCTTGGAGCGAAAAAGGAGTCACTTTCCTGAAGAATTTCGGCCCCATAAAGTCCAAGGTCGGTTCTCCAAGAGGTGCCTCCAAAAACTCTTCAAAAATCATCCAAATACATCTAACCTTATAGAAATGAGGGCTGAACCGTAGCGCCGTCGGCGCTAGTTTTGGTGTCTTCGGCGCTGAGTAAAAATTTCAGCTGTTCTGTTATTCTGCGCCGTCGGCACTGCCCATGGCACGGTCGGCGTTGATTACTTCTTCAAAAACATCATTTTGACTCCAAACTTCATCTTTTTTGCTTTAAGTCCTAAAAATCAACAACCTGCAAGAAAATATCAAAATACATTCCATTAAGGTGCAATATCACGAAAAATAAGTATAAAATATGAGTCTAAAAATGCATATATTTTCGGTGTATCACCCTCGTCGGAGAAGAAGAAGAAAGAGAAAAGGGAGGAAAAGAGTCAGAAGAAGGGAGAGGAAGTCGCGGCTGGCGGCAGGATGAGGTCCGGCGACTACGTCGGTCTTCGCCGGCGAGCCCGGTCACGAAGGAGATAGGTCTGCCTTGATTTTTTTTGAAAAAAAGAAGAGACACCTCTGTATCTCTTCCCATCACATTTTGATTATATATATGGCACTGCCCATGGCACGGTCGGCGTTGATTACTTCTTCAAAAACATCATTTTGACTCCAAACTTCATCTTTTTTGCTTTAAGTCCTAAAAATCAACAACCTGCAAGAAAATATCAAAATACATTCCATTAAGGTGCAATATCACGAAAAATAAGTATAAAATATGAGTCTAAAAATGCATATATTTTCGGTGTATCACCCTCGTCGGAGAAGAAGAAGAAAGAGAAAAGGGAGGAAAAGAGTCAGAAGAAGGGAGAGGAAGTCGCGGCTGGCGGCAGGATGAGGTCCGGCGACTACGTCGGTCTTCGCCGGCGAGCCCGGTCACGAAGGAGATAGGTCTGCCTTGATTTTTTTTGAAAAAAAGAAGAGACACCTCTGTATCTCTTCCCATCACATTTTGATTATATATATATATATATT
>NW_018165322.1:369424-396095 GCF_001263595.1 Phalaenopsis equestris | reverse complement strand
TATATATATATATATATATATATATATTTATTTATTATAACAATAACATTATTATATATTATTATTATCTTCCGCGCGGTTTTTAGCCCGAACATGTCCTCACAACAAAATGAATGTTCTCCCTAAGTGAAATCAACATTCCGGACGCACTGGTGTTGTCCGTTTCGTCGTTCGAAGTCATTTGGGGCCATCTGGACCACTTTTTTGTTGATCAGGCTAAAAACAATAATTTGTCCATTTTAATCCCGTATTCGAAGTGTTAAAGACATGGACGCCCTCCTTAGGTAATATCGACGTCGTGGACACACATGACATCAAAAACTGATGCCAACATTGATTTCACTTACAACAAATTTTAACATAACCTATAGCCACTTAATTTATGTCAATGAAGCAAAGGAGACATTACTCATCACATGGAGATAGAAGTTATTATATCTTGAAATAAATTTTCGTACTCATGTCACTACTTCATATCAAAAGTAAAGAGTAAAGAAAACTACTCACAAAGAATGGATAAAACACAACAAAAAACTTCACTAAATTAAAGTAAATCTCATAGAAAATGTTTACAATAATTATAAGCTAACGAAGAACACAATAACTAGTTTTTCCCCTCTGAAAGAAAGATGTAAATCTCTCCAACAAAGCCTCTTATCGATCCACAGAATGCTCGTTCATTTCCTTATACATATCTCTTAAAATCCTTCATCGATCTCTCCAGAAAATGTAGAAATCTACATTCCTACTTTCTATGCCCTCTGGATGTTCTTGGGGTTTATAATAGTTTGAAATGACAAAAGGTGTCTTCCCAAGTCTTAAAAGGTGCTTTATAAACTCTTTGGGCCGTCTAGATTCGTCCACAAACGTTTTTGGCGCTTAGGCACCAAAATTGAGGCCTAGACGCCTTTTCTGGGCGGGACTGGCGCCTAGACGTCGTCCTGCTGGCAGCGCCCCACTTTGCTCCATTTTGCTTCGTTTCAGCTCCAATCAGCTCCAAGTGTTATACCTATAAGATAAACATGAAAATAACATTTTTTTAAAGTATAATTTCATTCAAAAATATGTGATAAATGTAAAGAGAATTAAACATAAGAAAAACATATCAAAATGCGCCAGTTCAAAATTTTCTTCCTTGCTCTATTTGACTCCAACTTGCACCATTTTTACTCTATGTTCTCCAAAACTCAATTTCTTACACCTGTAATAAAAAACACACAAAATACCTTTCATTAAAGTGTAATATCATTAAAAATGAACATAAAATGTATATAAAAACAAACACATTTTTAGGAGTGTCAATTCCCCAAAACTTAAATGTTAATTGTATTCAAGTAACTCTATAACTGTAAAAACAAATTCGTTGATTTGAGGTAATGGGTTTTAATAGAGTTTCCTATAGTTTTGTCTCGGAAATATTATAGCATAACTTAGGAGAAATTCTAGCAAATCAACCTAATGCTAGGGTGTAAGAATATCTCATATTAAACTTAGAAATCCTAATTTTCTATTTACTTCAAAAGTTATTGAAACTTGTCAAACAAAAGATTCGTAGAAAGTTTAAAAACAAAATTTAAGCACCATATCTACACTAATTTTGATCAATACTTTTTTTTAAAGAAGCATAAGTTTAGGATTGTTTCTAAGTATTCTTCTTTAAAAAGATTCAAATGAAACCAATATTTGATTAGGATTCACCCAAGCTTCTCCTCACTTTTCATGTTTTTTTACTCTCTCTTTTTCTTTTCTTTTCTTTTTTTTTTCTTTTTCTTTTTCCTTCAGGATCTTTTTAATCTTTACTTCTTTTTAAGTGACGATTATTATATCTGGATAGATCTTTAATAATTTTGAATTTTACTATATTTTTCTTAAAGTTAAAAACTCAAAACTTTCCCTCACTTTTTAAAAGTGTTAAGTATTGGTTTGAAAAAGGTTTCAAAGGCTCAATCCTCATAAAGTATAAATCTAAGAGTCTTAGCTTTTCAAATATTCAACTTATTTCTACCATAAATAGCAAAATAATTTTCCTAATGTTTCATGCAAAATATATTAACTCTAGAACAATTTCTTCACATAAGATCTCAACTAGGTTTTTTCTAAAATTCCTAAAATCAAAATTATAATAACCTCAAGGTAACACCGCACACCACAAGTTATTTTAAAAGTGATATCAAATTAAATATATGTTGTTGAGGACAAATAAAGTTAAATTTAAAAAATATTTTTCTTCCCCCCCAAACTTAATTTTTAACATATATAGCATTCAATACGGAAAATGTAAGCGGGTAGAAAAACAGTTCAGAAACTATATCTACCACAAATATATATCAGAAACATTTACAAGTATTCATCAAGACAAAACAATTTGCAACTGAAAGTAAATCTAAACTAAACATCACCATAATGCCAGACCACCATCGACGGGCTGCCACTTCCACCATACCAGCAACATCTAAACATCACTGAGCCACCACCTTTCACCATCCTTGTGCTACTCTTGCCACCTTCGGATAACCATTATCAGATCACTGACATCGGTCATTGCCACGATGTTGGATCATCGCTGTGAGACTGTCATCTCCACCGTATAACTGATGTGACACGACAACGAGCCAATAACACCTCCGCCATACTGCCAGCTCTGGACCATTGCTACCGTGTCAGACCAACATTGTTGGGATGTCATTGTCATTGAATCACCAATAATCGACTGACGTTGAGCCACCGCCACCACCATCAGGCCACCTTCACTGAACTACCACCACTGTTCCTGCAACCATCATTAAGCAACTACCACTATAATTCTACTATCAACCAATCAACTTTGAGCTACTGTTGCTACCTCCAGACCACTATTGTCAGGCCATCGTCGGGCTGCCATCACCAAAACTCTATTGTCAGGCAGCCATCACTGAAACGCCACCGTCAGGCCACCATCATCGGAACACTACCATCATTGTTGGATCAACTTTTGTCCATCATTATGCCAAATCACTGATGTAAGTTCTCTGCCAATGTTGTGGTCTACTGTCGCTATCGTCGAATCATTATCTCTCAATCGTCACCTCAGTTACATAGGGTCACCTCTGTTAGGCCTTCAGCATTTTTGGAGTACTGTTAGCTGGGCAACACTACTGCTAGACCACAAACTTTATCATTGGCCACTATTTGCCCATCGACACCCCAATTGTTATTTTCATCACCATATTAGTATCATCTTCGTCGGGTAACTATTTCTCAGGCCCTACTGTAATCATACCACCATCGTCTATCAGTCATAGGAACACAATCACGTGGCTGAAGGTGATGCCGTTGTCACAATTGCTTGGCCAATGTCGTAATTGCTATTAGACCGCAGGTGTCTAATTGATGTTATTGCTGCAGTTGGACCTCTGTTGTCAAATCAACACTGTCAGATTATTTTCACATACCCATCGTTATTAATGTTGATGGATCACTATTTCTTAGTGGCAATCACCATCTTTTTAATATAGTCATATTGCCATCACACACTCTGTATTGTCAGTCTTCCATCACCAAATTCGAGTCGTTGTCTCTTCCCCTATATTTTCTTCCATTCTCGTAATATTATTTTCTATTATTCAATAGCAAACAAATTCTTATAACAAAAATATGAATAATGAAATCATTTCAACTGAGCTAGGTCTTGTGATTTTTTCTCATTCGGATTTTCAAACTAAAAATCTTTGGTGTACCCTCTATCAATTTTTTTTTTTTAATTTGTGTATGTGCTGAATTTCTGTACAATGATAACACATTAATAGAATTCTACTGCCACATTATCCAACATGCAACAAGTTTAATTCGTGTTATGGTGTTATTAAGATGTTTAGTTTGTTGAAAATGATTGAAGTGTAAAAGAAATACATGGTATTCGAATCGTAGTGAATCTAAAATATTTTAAAGTTGTTTAAATTGATGTAAAATAAATGCAAGAGTTTACATTTTTATGTCTAGTTGAAGAAAATGAAATCAATGTAAAAAATGCTTGGGAATAGTGGCGGCGGGGCGACCGGCTACAGCTTACATTATATTTAAAATTCACCCAACAAATCTAATAAATTTTGAATACATGTTTTCAAATGCTAGGTAAATTCTAAATTTATCATAATTTTACACTGCATCTAAACGCCCAAATTTTTAAAACCTCTGCATTTACTTTATTTTACACCACAAATTCAGGAAACCAAACAACACCTCTACAGACAATTTCAAATGTGTAATAATCAATTCATTGAATTTATTGATGAATTGTTTCTTTTAAGAAACTCCCTAATCCTAATTTTAGACTGCGCAGAGAAGAGAGAGAGAGAGAGAGAGAGAGAGAGAGAGAGAGAGAGAGAGAGAGAGAGAGAGAGAGAGAGAGAGAGAAAGACTATTTAAACTGTGGAGGATCAATTTAAAACCAAATAGTATAAATTATTAACATGACTAATTTGGGTCCTAATATTCCAAGAAAAAAATCAAATATTTTATATGATATTAGATTAAAATAGACCCCATAAATAATCGGAGAACATTTTGATAATTTTTGTTCTAAAAAGAACGTAGATGCTTCTCCTCCAAGACTTGAAGAAAGAATGAAATATGATATAGAGAAGAAAATATTACATCAGTATTACACACATAGAGTAACGTGCGTAGCCAATGAAATCACGCCACGACACCCCGCGCGACAGAGAAAAAAAAAACGGCGCAGTAACATGAGGAATATTCACTCCGTGTTATTCATGTGTTATTGTATTATTCATGTGTTATTGTGTCCTGAGAATATTCCTGGTGTTATAATAACACAATAACACATCAATAACACATAAATAACACAATAATACATGAATAACAAAGGGGAGAATATTCTCTTATGTTACTGCGCCGCTTTTTTCTCTGTCGGGAATATTCCCCATGTTATTCAGGTGTTATTGTGTGTTATTCATGTGTTATTGTGTCCTGAGAATATTCTTGGTGTTATAATAACACAATAACACATCAATAACACATAAATAACACGCAATAACACATGAATAACACATGAATAACACATGAATAACACACCATAACACATGAATAACACAGAGGAGAATATTCCACGTGTTAATGCGCCGTTTTTTTTTCCCTGTCGCGCGGGGTGTCGTGGCGTGATTTTATTGGCTAACCACAATTGGCTACGCACGTCACTTCTACGTGCGTAGTACTAATGTTATATTTTTTCGATCCGGAGAAGATGTAATGTAAGAGATCAACAGATACAACTACACTGTTCAAATTAGACCGACAGTTATTTATAAAGTTAAATTGTACATATACAATAAACTTTTTGGTCCAAGCTAAATATAAATATATCCAACAGATATGATGATACATACAGGTATCATTCCAGAATTTTGATTAGCTGCTGAAAACGCAAGTCCAATGAAGCTTCAATTATTCCAGCAACGCTATGCTGACGGCTAATAAAAGCATAAAGAAAGAAACAACAAAGCATCTTCAACAATGGCCAGTACCTATATTTCAGCTCATCTTCAATCTTCATGAACCTATAAAGGAACCTTTCATGACAGAATCAGAGCATATATCATCAAGCAGATCAGTCTGCTTCAGATCTTTGAGATCAAGAAGACCGTCAGAAGAAACAGAACATCACAAGCTTCAATCCATCCGTTTTCGTTCCCCCGAAGTTTTAGATGATGAATCTGCAACCTTTTCATCGCAGCCATTGTTCTCGCAAGAGTTTGATGACTCGAATTCGGTTGAAGCTAAAATCCCGGAAGAGTATTTTTTGATCCTGAAGGATATCAAAACACTAGATCCTATTCCAATGAGAGGAAATATGTATGAAAAAAGCTGGTTTTTTTTGGAGCCGGTGGTTGAAGCCACAGCTGCACTGGCAAGGCTGCCAATGGATGTATTCTGGAGGATCATAGGCAGGCAACCTATGACGGTAGGGAGGAGGAAATCAACGAAAAACCGAACTTTGGTGGCGGCTAAGGCGTAGTTGATTACGTAGGATGGAACGGGTGAAAAGCGAGCCAGGAGTACGAATTTCCAGCCATCGCGTTCTACTCCTTTAGAAATTAGATTGAAGTATTTGTTTCTCCGTGTGAACTCCATTGCTGATTTTGAGCTGCAGAAAACTGCTCTGAAAGGAATTCAAAGAAAATAATAAGAAATAGCCTAAAAAAATATGGAGAAGCAAACTAAAATAAATTTGTGATCCTATCAATGATCCAAAGAAGAGAAGAAAACTAAACAAACATTCAGTACGCCGTAAAAGATTTCTGAAAAACTCTTCAAGCTATAAGATTTCTCCATGCTTAAATCCCTCATACTATTACTTGTTAATCCAACAATAATAATTGATAATTCTACCCATTCTTTTGCACTGCTGGTTTCCACATATTTGGGCAGCCTTAGCAATGGCATAAAGCATAGGAAAAAGATCGAAACGTGTTAAATAGAACATTAGAAGAAGTACATGGATGGATCTGAGACAAACTTGACTGAAGAACAGTTTTATAGCATGTAATACAAAAACTAGAAATCATGATAAAACATAATGCAATATATCAACATAGATTGCTGTGTTTCTTCCAAACGCTTAACATGTCTAAACAAAAAGGACATAGAGTAACAGTAAAACCATAAATTACAATTTAAAGGTGAAATGAAAAGCAATTTGCTGCAATTAAAAGTCAAGTTACATTCCATCAAATCCATATACATCTGCCAATCATATATCTTCATACTCCATACCATCACCTTCATCATGATATTATCCTCGTCCCAACCATTTGAGGTGGGCTTTATAAATCCTCCTTTTTGAACCAATCCTTGCTCTATATGTAAACTCTATTTTTTTCAAGTCTTATTATGGAAATCTTTTGCATACCTTACACCAATGGGTTTTAGTCTATCAACTCATAATATTGGTGCATCTTCTACCCTTTCCATACATGCTTAAACCACCAAATCCATTTTTATTATCTTATTTTCGATATACTATTTCCATCATCCCTCTAATATATCTATATTTTACTCCATCCTTCATAGATTTACCAAAAGCCAAATTGAGAATCTCATTTCCATCATGCTCAACTTGGCTATCAATGGACATACTTGTTATTGAACACTTGAATCCAAATAGTATATTTGGTTTGCTCAAGATTTTATAACATTTGTAGATTTGTATGATGTTCCCAACAATAGTAACTCTAGAAGTCACTCATGCACGCATGCCTGCCAATCCTTGCACACGAACATCAGCTCCACAGACACTCTTTATGTATGTATGTATGTATGTATGTATGTATGTATGTATGTATGTATGTATGTATGTATGTATGTATGTATGTATGTATGTATGTATGTATGTGTATGTATGTATGTGTATGTATGTATGTATGTGTATATCCTTTTTATACTATATCTAATGAATTTAAACTTATCAAACCACATATTACCAAGAATTTTTATACTATATCTAATGAATTTAAACTTATCAAACCAAATATTACCAAGAATAGGCCGTGTATTTGATCTTCATTCTACTACTAATCCCCTCGTTTCAAAATTTCCTACATTGTTATCACTTTTTGCTTAAAAAAAGTCACTTGTAAAAAAAAATCATTGTAGATAAAATTCCAAATTAACTCTCCATGAATGTTTTTTTCATAATCAATACAAAGAGTGATATAATACTAATCTTTGATGAAAATCTTATTATAACTATTATCAGAAAACCTAAACTCCTATCTAGACTATATCTAATAAATTTAAGCTTATCTTACCAAATATTACAAAGAATAGGCCTTTTATTTAATCTTCATTCTACAAATGCCCTTCTCTCAGAATTTCATCCATTTGTCTCACTTATTGCTCCAAAAAAAGGTCATAATTGTGAAATTATATCATTTGTAAAAAAAACTCAAAATTATATCCCCATGGCTTTTTTCCATAATCAATACAAAGAGAGATAATATTATTCTTTGATAAAATATTTTTATAACTGTTAACAAATAAGAAACTTAACAGAACACCTAAACTCCTATGTACTATATCCAATAATTTTAAACATATCATACAAAATATTACCAAGAATAGTCCGTAGGCCGCGCATTTGATCATCATACTAATCCACTTGTCTCAAAATTTCATCAATTGTTATCACTTTTTGCTTCAAAGCCACATTTGTAAATTTATATCATTTGTAACAAAAAATTCTAGATTATCTCCCGATGACAATATTTTTCATAATCAAGAGAGATATAATACTAATCTTTGATAAAATCTTTTTATAACAGTTAGCCAATAAGAAACTTGTCAGAACACCTAAACTCCTATAAAAGTGTGAGCTGCAAATCATGCTTCAATGCTGGAGTTGTTACTCATTGTTTTTATTTTAAATCACGAAGCTAACAAAAGCCAAAAGTGATCATGTATATTAATGCAAGGTTTAAACTTGAGCAATTGGGTATTGAGGCATTCTCTGTACGTGAGGCGATGCATAAGCCTCGTAACGGTCTAAGGAGTAAGCCTCATAACGGTCTAAGGAGTAAGCCTCACAACTGAAAATTTGTATGAGTCAAAATAAATGTTTAATTTTAATATATTAGCATATCAAGTTATATATTATATATAACTATTAAAGAAAAACAATAACATTCTAGCATGATAAAAAAACAAATTGGGTTTATATGAAATAACAAATACATAAACTATAAATTATCATGTAATAACTTGCACAAAATAAAAATATAATGTAAACATCAACTCATCAACTCATCAACTCATCAAACAAACATAACACATGAAATGAAAGCAAGATAAAATATCAAAGTAATCATAAGATGAGTTTAGCATGGTAGAATTCTCTCACTCATATTGTACAACCAACATAATAACATCTATAGGTCTAAATAAGAACATAACAAATAATCATCAGCAAGTGGTGGCGGCGGTGGCAATGTTTGTTGGAAAACAGTTAACTGTTGTGGCAGAAGCAAGCAGCTATTGTAGTGGAAGCAGACGGCTGTTGCAGCTCTTGTGAATGAGAGTGTAGCTGTAGTTCATATTCAAACCTTATAATATAGGAGGGAAGAAAACCTTAGCGCAAGATGTGCACACCTCAATGAAATTGAGGTGAGACACGCCTCAAGGCATGCCTCAACCAATGTGAGGAATGCGCTGTGCCTGAGTTGTTTGAGGCGTACACCTTAAAACATTTTTCTTTGGAATTGTGCCGAGCCTCAAGACATGCCTCATATTATGCAATTTTCAGCAACGCATGCATGTACAAAATGTTCATATTAATTTATTTGCAACTAAGTTAAAAACGATCAAAACGGCAATAGTGACCAACAATATGATCTTGTTCTTACATGTCAAAAAAAGTATGCTTCCATTTAAGGTTCGGTTGGAATTTGTTCTAACATAATACCCTGCCCCGTTGTTAACTACTTTGGATAAAATAAATAAAAGAATGAGAACATTAGAGGAAGTATAAGAAGAGATCTAAGACAAAGCCTTGACTGAAGAACAGTTTTATGGCATGTTATACATAAACTTGTAATAATGATAAAACATAATGCAACATATCAACATAGATTGACGTGTCTTTGAAACACATTAGCAAGTCTAAACAAAGAAGAACAAAAAGAAAGCAACAATAAAACCAAAAATTACTATGTAATGGTAAAGTAAAAAACAATATAATGGTAATATAATTCGAGTTATAATCCATCAGATCCATAGATACATCTGCCAATCGTACAACTTCATATTCCATACAATCACCTTCATCATCAGTATTCTTGTCCCAAACATTTGAGGTTGGCTTTATAAATACAATATTTTTTTTAATTCATTGATGCTCTACATGTAAACTCTATGATTTTTGTTAAGTCATATAGTGGAAAGTCGTTTCGATGCCTTACACCAAAGGTCTTAGTCTACTTCTTCTCCTACCTAATCCATCTAGATTTCTTCTACCAACTATTCATACTGGTACATCTTCTACCCCTTTCATATATGCTTAGATCACAAAGATCTATTTTTCATTATTTTATTATCAATATACTATTCACATCATCCCTCTTATATATAATTATATTTTATTCCATCCTTCATAGATTTACCAAAAGTCCATCTTAACAATCTCATTTTCATCATACTACACTTGGCTATCAATAACACTTGTTATCCAACACTTGAATTCATATAATTGGATTGCTTGAGGTTTTACATTGTAAGACTTTTACATGTAAAATTATAAGATATTCCCAACAATCGTAACTCTAGAATTCACTCACTCACTCATGCACGCATGTCTGTTCATCCGCGCACGCATATGCACACCATCTCTCTCTCTATCTCTCCTCCATACACATGCATGCTCGCTCACTTGAGTGAAGCAAAGCGAGCATCACACACTTTGTTTCACTTTGCTCGTGAAGCGCGCTTCGAAGCATGCTTTTAAAAATATTGTATAATACTAATGTTTGATTAAATTTTATTAGAACTGCTAACAAATGAGAAACTTATCAGAAAGTCTAAACCCCAATCAAAGTGTGAGAAACAAATCATGCTAAATACTGGAGTTTTTACTCGGTTAATATTTAAAACAATTAGCTAATAAAAGCCAAAAGTGATCATGTAGATTAGAATGAAAAAATACAAAATCAATGTAGGGTCTTTTTGGGGCAGCTGCAGCTTATCAGCTTATCGGTTGCAACTTAGCTGCCTCAGGAAGCTGCTGCGGGAAAGCTGACTGCATGTTTATTTTTTACAGTTAAAAAACAGCTTTGCGACAGCTGTTTATGGAAAAATGACTATCCTGCCCAAAACCACGGTAACATAATATAAAATAATTTTTTTATTAAACAAATTAATTCTTAAGCAATAAATTAACATTAATTAATAATTTATTAATTAAGCAAACTTATATTTCTATCAAATAATTTAAAACTTAAAAATATATTTATATATTAATTAATTAATCATTAAATAATAATATATAAATTTATTTAATTATGATTAATTTGAAAATATATGAATTAATCATTAATTATTAATAAATAAATTAATAAAAATAAAACTTAAATAAAAAAAAATTAAAACCATAAAAACATCTCCACCTTACCCTCTCTCTATGCCCAAAATCCTCTCTTATGCCCCCTCCCCTCCCGGTCTCGCCCAAAAACACGGCCTTCGTGAACGAACCCTCGCGATACAGTCGCGATTAGACCAAGCTGGGAAGGTAACAACGGGATAGCGGCGTATAGAGACCATCAAAACCCTCATCTCTCTCATCCTTCCACCCCACTCCTATTAGAAACCATTGAGGAAGGTAAGCCTATTCACGCCATTCTTTTTCTTCGCTCGTCCCTGATTTCTCAAAATAAGGAGCAACGAGGGAGTCGGGGTCGAATAGAGAGGTCGAAAACTAGAATCGAACGAAAGAGGGGTAAGATTCGTAAAAGTTAACCCTCGAATGCGGGTCGCGGGGTTCAATCTGCAGCCAGCATTTAACCAAAACGGCGGGACGCCACAGCCTAGAAGCCGTACCAAACAACAGAAAATTGCAGCCAGCCGCAACGCCAAGGCCCGAACGCCACTCCAAACACACCCGTACAATTTTTTTTTTTATTAATTTATTTACCACTAAGTTAAAAGAGTCTTTATAAACAACAATAGCGACCAACAAAATTGATTAGTCAAAAGAAGTATGCTGCAATTTAAGATTTCATTGGAAGTTGTCTGGATGTACGAAGATTATCCACCATACCATTATTAATCACTATCGATACAATAAATAAAAGAATGAACTCAAAACTTCGCTCAAAAAGTTTATATATAAATAGCCAAAATAGCGCCTTAAGTGGTTACTTCTCAGCATAATTCCATGTCATGCCATGTCACAAATATAATTTCCCTCAATCATCAACAGAGTACAATTTACAATCCAAAGAAGAACAGAAAATACATCCCACACTTTCCTTTCCATTCATACACAAACTCGCAACTTGCAGCCTACAGTCTCTAAATCCTTTGAATCGACAAATGCAAAATTCAACCATATTTGACGCAGACCTCAAAGGTTAAGGTCATTCAAAATTCAGGATGCATATGCTGAGATGAACAGCTTAACATTTTGAGTGCTGAAATAATTTTTTTGTTGATTTTACCAATTTGTTTCAAGTTTTCCTTTGAAACATGCCAATGTTGTTCCCTAAGAGAATGGTTTATATTCATGATTTTTTAGTTTTTAGAATCCAAATCAACTATTTTATTTTAAGTTTTCATTTGAAACAAGCCTACGATGTTCCCCAAGGGGAAGGTTCACCTTTGTTTTTTTTTGTTTTTCATAAGCTATTTTTATTGTAATTTTTTAATGTTTTGATTTAAATTAAAATATCTTTAATTGAGGTAGTTGTTTTTAAAAACACTCAACATATTTTAGGTATTTTGAGTGTTCTTATAAACAAGTTGATTTGTTTTTAAAAATAAAAGATAGAAACATATAAAAATTATACCAACTAAATATAATTTCAAAGACAAAAGAAAAAAAATAAGAACAAAATCATGAAACAAAAGTGATGAGTTTCAATTTATATTTCCAATGCTTAGGCTCCCAGTTACTAATTTAGTTATTTTTCATCTAGATGAACAGATCATTTAAAATATTAATTCCCCTTAAATTTTCTGATCGAAACTGTGTTAAAAGTATATATATGAACGGAACAAATCTATCGTTTCCTCTCATAACTTCTAATTATTTATATGCATTTTCAAAACAAACAACCCTCGGCACTTTTCTATAAAATTAAAATCGGAAAGAACACAAAAATAAGGACAGAAAAAAACATTTCCTGATGGAATATTATCCAATTAACAAAAATGTTGACATTTTTGACATCCCAAAAGCACTAAAAAAATGCAACCATTCCATTGTTGGAAGCCAGCAAAGCTTCAACATTTCCACAGTGCTAGAGGTTTTCAAGCTATCAACTGTGTACCAACGCCAAAACCACATTACATATCAGAAAAAGCAAAAAAAAAATAGAGAATAGTTATTTTTCTCATAGTCAATATAAACATCAGTTAAACCTAAAATTGGGCATCAAAATGAAGGACACTACTGATATAAATATCTCTATCTCAAATGGTAAAAGTTTTTATGACCGTCCTATACAGAAATTTAAAAAAAAAAAAAATCCTATCCCCTGCATTTTCCATTCCATTCATGTCTATTTTTCTATAAAAATAGCTTTTAAGACTTTTCTAAAAAATCTTTAAATGGATAGCAAAAAACAACATGTCATGCATTGAATTGAGTAAACCATCCTAAAATTTTCTTTCTTAGTTAAGAAATCAACACAATTTGACCTGAGAGATCCCTGTCCAAATAGCCAAAAAGCAGTTGTTAAAGTTTGTTCGCGATATTTTGTGAACATTCCCTTCTTCCTGTGGATTTCAAGACCTTAAAGAACAGCATGTTAGAGAAATAAAGTATCTAAAAAAGCGGGATATGGGTCTTCTCTTATTTTGTTGGAGCGGCACTTGAACTGTATCAAGTATTGCAACATTTTCTTCAATTATCTTGGATAAGAAAAGCATTGCACGCCATGTCAACTAGTTTACATGCACCTGGCTATTCTCCTCTTCAACAGATAACTTAGGGACAACCACAATCCTTGAAATTGAAGAAAATTTTCCTTCAAAGAAGTAAAACACAAACAAACTATACAAAGAAAATTTGAAAAAACTTCTCAACAATTACACTATGTAAATTTGCCAAATAAAATGTCATAGCAGTGCAAAATAGCTGCTTAAATGTACACATGTATCAATAAAAAAATTTTAATTACAATCATGCTAAAAGCAGCCCAGACTACATGAACATAGTGATACCAAAGTTAACCCAAACAACAACAAGCAAACTGATTTTACTGATGAATTAAAATAGGAAATTACATCTGACTCACGAAAAACTGAAATTGCAACAACTGACAACACAACCCAAGCTAGGGATAGATCTGAGGGTGGTGCTGGTGGTCATCGGTGAAGATTTGGGCCTCCTAAGAGTAGCAAAGGGTGGTTAAAGAGTGGGATAGTGAGGCGGTGATAACAGGGGAATGTGGTGGGTAGTGGCGGTGATGTAGTATGATTGGACAGTGGTAGCGGAACAAGGCGATGGAGTTGCGGGATCCGTTGTGGGATCGCGGCAATGATACACTATGGCTGAAAAGACAGAAGGAAGCTTTTGGGATAACTGAACAACGGTAGATAGCACGGCGAGGGGGTTGCGAGGTTGCGAGAGTGATGTAAGAGCTTGAGAGGTGGAGAAGGTGTTGTGATGGTTGGGACAACAATAGCAGTAATATGAAGGGCTGGAATCGCAAAAAGGCAACGAGCGGGCTGTCCTCAGAACGATGACAATGAGGAGAAGGGTTGGTGCCAAGGGACAACATATTGGGAGGGGAGGAAAGATGCTAGAAAACTATGAGAAAACAATAAAATGGTTGTTTTTCGGTGTCTGCAACAAACACAGCGACAACGGAGGGAGGGTTGCAGAGTAGTGGGAAGGTCGAGAATAATCACCACCTTGAGCGAGATATAGTCGGAGCACCACTCAACGTCGAATATAGCTATAGAAGGGAAAACTTGAGTGTCGATGGCTATCCTGACATAAAATATGAAAAAATTATCTCAAAAAAAAAAAAAAAACATGCTTATAGACCTAGGGTAACTAGGGAGTGACCCTCATCAAGTGAGTGGCGACCCTAAGTAGTCAGCTAGACCGACTGGTCCTTGGTTTGCTTGGATCAGAAGGTCAGGGACTACAAGGGTGCGATCCTACGACTCTCCCACGTTGTATCTCGAGTTTGGGAGAGCTTCGACTTCATTAGTCAAAACTTTTATTGACATGTTGAAGGTTGTTAAGTTACTGTAACCTCCTGAGGTTGAAGGGTCTTCAACTATGTCGAGAGCACCTGGATCTCACTACTGACGACACTAACTCCCAATTATTTGAAGAGTTTTATCAACTTGCGACAAACATCCATATAGGTTCAACCATTTGGGAGTATGGTGTTGAGCTGAACATAAATCTCATGCTAAGTGCATTCTGCTGACTCCTCCAAAAGCAACCAAAGGTCGATTCAACCCGATCTGAAGTGAGTAAAATCTGAATCTCCCTAAATGATGGCGTTCATGATTGTAAGCTAGCAAACATGACAATCATGAAACTCTATATGTACTGATTGTCATGTGCCTGCTACTAACTCTTCTCTCTTACGGTCCTCTATAATCACTAGGATTGATCCTCCGGATGCTTCTCTACTAACAAGGGAACCCTAAATCTCGGACTCCGTAGAAGGTAAAGGAACTATGTGCTTGTCATCTTTGGTTAAAGAGTAGGTGTTCCTTTACTCTATCATGTTGTATCATGCAATCATACTGTTATCGTCTCTCCAACAAAATATGACAAGCATCCATGGGCACCACATCGCACCAGACCTGATATTGCATCTGGCTCCCAATATAAAACTCCACGAGACACCTGTCAATGTTAACCTTGTTCTTCTTCTTCAACTATGTCGGGAAATATGCTTGATGATATCTCTAAGTCGTGATGCTCAACTTATACACCATCAGTGTTAACACCACATTCTTGCTGCTATTTCCATCGATCACGATGATGCATACCTTTCCTTTCACAATGCAATAGGTGTAGAATATATTGTATGGAAGACACTGTTGCTCCATCATAATCTCAGTCATAAGAACTCGTCAAACCACCAATATATCGCCCTCATCAGGTGAAAGCTGATACGCCTCACCCTGTTCTTCGATGCAACTTCGATGCTCACTTCTTCCACATCACCCTGCTCAATAAATGACACAATTCAGCTTGTCAAGCAATTGGAGGCGATGTGCCCAAATCCATGACATCTGAAGCATTTTTTGGTTGGGATTGTAGTGGGCGTGCTACTCCTCTCAGGCTTCTTTTCACTCTAAGTGACTTTGTCTGAATGCAGTGGTTGCTTGTTTCCTTCTACTATCTCTCCACCTTCAGTGCCAATGTCTGTATGTCACCCAAAAACCAGCAACCGGTGGTGGGTTTCAAGCCTCCCAAGTACCTGGCTATTCTATGCTCTTTTGGCTCTGTCATATTTCAGCCTAAACTGCATAAACTCTGTTATGTACTCCTTCACTAATAAGTCCCTTTGTTGTAGGTAGTGGAGCTTCAAGAAAAGATCATGACGGTAGTGTGAGGGAGAGTATTGTTACTCCAACTCCCTCTTCATACTCTCCCAGGTAGTATTCATGCTTTGTCCTTCTCTATTTCTCTCCTTTTTCAGATTCTCCCACTGCAACGAAGTGCACTTCTTCAACTTAATAGCAGCTAGATTCACTTTCTGATCATCTAACCCCTCCTTGTATTCAAAGACCCTCTTGACGATCTGCATCTATTCTATGAAATCATCCAAAATCATTCTTTCCTTGAAATTCGATATGTCCAATTTTAATCATGAGTCTCTGTATCCTCCAACAGGCACGTCATCTCTGTATTCTCAACAGGTACTTCATCTTTGTAGCCTCTAATAGACACTTCATCTCTCGACCTCATCTGATACTATATCCTAAAGCATTGTGGCAAGTTTTCTTTTCCATTAGAATCATAATCCCTATGAAAAAGATTCAACTATTCCTCTCTCTCTCTCCACTTTGGATCTCACTACCACTCTCATCAATAACCTCTCAACGGGTCATTTCCTCAATTTCATCGAGCCGTTGTAGCATTCAGTGGAGCTATTACTACAATTCTTCTATGGTAAACTCTTAATTAGGTTCTAATAATTGGGTATGATATAAATAAAACTAAGGTTAGAATAGTTTTGATACCAAATGATACCAGAGTTAACCTAAACAACAGAAAAACCAATATTATTGCTGAATTCAAATAAGAAATTACAACAAACTCACAAAAAACAGAAATTGTAACAATTGACAAGACGAAACCAAGCTAGGACTAGATCCTAGGGTGGTGTTGCTGATTGGCGAATATTTGAGCCTTCTAAAAGGTAACAAAGGGTGGTTAAAGAGTGGGATAGTGGGGCTACAGCAAAAAGGGAGTGCAATGGGTTGTGGCGGTGAGGTAGGATGGCTGGAAAATGGTAGCGAAACAAGAAAATGAAGTTTTGGGGCTGCAAAAGTGATGTGGGTCGGTTGAAAAGCCTGGAGGGAGGTGCTACAATGGCTAAACAACGGTAGTAGCATCGCAAGGGGTTTATGGGGGCAGTGACAGCAAGGTAGAATGCTGAGAGAAAGTGGAGGGTGTCGGGATGGTTGGGACATTGATGGAAGCAATAGGGAGGGCAGAAATCACAGCAAGGCAGCGAGCGGGAGAGCTGGAAGGCAGCTGCAGGAAAACATTAAAGTGGTTGTTTTCTAACGGCTGCAACAAACATGGCGGCAGCGGAGGGATGTTTGCGGAGGAATGGGAAGGTCGAGGATAATCACCACCTCGAGCAAAAGAGAACATAAGCACCATTTGTTGTCGGATACAATTTTAGAAGAAAAAAACCTGAACGCCGATGGTTGTCCTGACAAAAAACACAATGAAAGAACATTAAAGTGGGAGAGCTAGAATCACAACAAGGCAACAAGTTGGAGAGCTGGAAGACAACTGCAGGAAAACATTAAAGTAGTTGTTTTCTAAAAGCCGCAACAAACATGGCGGCAGCGGAGGGATGTTTGTGGAGGAGTGGGAAGGTCGAAGATAATCACCACCTCGAGCAAAATAGAGCATAAGCACTATTCGTTGTCGAATACAATTTTAGAAGGGAAAAATTGGATGTCGATGACTGTCCTGACAAAAAACAAAATAAAAGAAAGGCTTCTATCCCAATAAGTTTCCACCTAAGGTGTTACTTTTCACCATGGTAGTCTTTGCACCTCATTTTAATTCCTTGAATTCAACTAATCACAAAAATATTATCACAAGACAAACACTGAAACACGAGAAAGTAAAACCTCTGAGATTCAAGTCTACTAGTCATTGTGTCCCGCATCCAAGGTCCCATTTAATGACCTCCAAAAAAAAATTCAAAAACTGCTCAACCCCAGCTTTACATCCTATGCAGTAGCAGCAATATCTTAGTTTGCAAATCACAACTCTCTACCCTAATAAAGAAGGAAACTGAAATCCAAACATCTTATCCAGACTGTTCACTCAATCAATGATACCAAAATCTCCAACATCATGCACAATGCCCCCTTGAGTTAACCATATATCAGCTTCGTCTAGTTCAAAATTCACTATGTAAGCCATACAGTAATCTCCATCAAGCTGAACGATTTCTCACTCTAGAAGCTTTAAGTTAACCCAGTACCCTAAGCAAACCACACAACTGACAGTTATGGAATTTCCACTTAATTTAATATTAAACATAATCAACATGTGGAACCCATCATGCATCACCAAAAAACAACGTAGAATCTTAATTTTCAACCGGAGAATTTTGTTCCTTCCAGGCTCCAGCTTTTCCTCCACCACAGATCACGTCTGAAATTTCAACATTTTACAATGAAATAGAACAATACCAAGAAATAATAGCAAGTAAAATCAAATGAACAAGTGAGAGCATCAATTACTACAGAAGCAAACAGATCATTGATAAAAAATTCACTGCAGCGCGCAAGGCAGTTAAAGGGAGAGCCGAGGCACTGACCGTCCAATCCAGAAGGAGAGGGAGGCACCGAGGACCTTCGCGGAGAAGACGCAAGAAATAGCAGGGAGGAATCCAAAGAGTATGGAAGCCCCGGCCTCAAAGAATACGGCGTAGGGAAGGCATAGGGCAAGAGTGAGAGTGTGAAGTAGGACATAAAGCGGGATCGCCCAAAACCCTAATTTCTCAGAGAGCCCCCGAAAGGCTTGTAAAACCGCCTCCCCATCCCACCCAGACCGCCCGCTAACACTCACCACAATGGCTATCGCTACCACCGCCATGGCGAAAGAAGCTAGTCCCTTACCCATTTGCACCTGCGGCAGCAGTCTGCTACTTCCCGTTTCGTGAAGAATTATTGCATATACCGCATGCATCCGAATGGTCAGTAGTGTGCTTCATTTAAAATTTTTTTTTCAAAAAAATATTGATCACATCATGATCGTAGATCGTCGTAATTTACGATCATGATCGAATAACGCATATATCTCTGCATGCCGTGTATGTGTAGTAAACATACATACAAAAATACGTCGGACAGTGCTGAGTTAAAAGAAGTCAATCAGTACACCGCAAAATTTCTATTTTAACATACAATAGGTTGTTTTTGAGTGGAGTTCTCACATATAAGCTCATATTTAACCTTTCTTTTTAATTATCTTTCTTAATTTTTATTTGTCTTATTTATATTAACAAAATAAAGTCAGATTTAGATTTGAATTTAATTTTTCACGTATAAATAGTAAATAAGTTAAAAAAATTCAAATAAGTGTTTAACTTTTTTATAATATTACTTAATTTTACAAATCTAAATAAATAAATAATAAATTAGCATCAAATTATTTTAAATAAAATAATATATAGATTATAAGAAAATTTTCTTATATTTAAATGATATAAATATGTACTAACAAATTAGTACACTGAAATAAAAAATAAGAAAAAATTGTATTAAATTTATATGCATATTGATATTAAATTATAACATTTTATTGTTAAATATATAATTAAAAAATTTTTAGTTGATCAAATATATTTATAAACTATATCATGTAAATGTTTAGCATTTAAACATTTACTTATTGAATAACAAACGAGTTTGGTCCTAAACATTAATAAACGATTTGAACTATATTCAAATTTAGGTCTTTTAACTTACAATTTAAAAAAAAAATGTTCAAACTTGCTTATATACTAAGTTGAACAAAAACGATTGAACATTAATCAAATCAAATTTAAGTTGTTCATCAAGTGCATTGATTCAAATACAGCTCTGTACCTCAATTGACCACTTCTCAAGTCAACAAAAATAAATAGAGAGGGAGAACCTCCATCTCAACATTAGCTTATGTTTTCACCTCCCTTGTAGCATGGAATATCTATCTATCTATCTATCTATCTATCTATCTATCTATCTATCTATCTATCTATCTATCTATCTATCTATCTATCTATCTATCTATCTATCTATCTATCTATCTATCTATCTATCTATCTATCTATCTATCTATCTATCTATCTATCTATCTATCTATCTATCTATCTATCTATCTATCTATCTATCTATCTATCTATCTATCTATCTATCTATCTATCTATCTATCTATCTATCTATCTATCTATCTATCTATCTATCTATCTATCTATCTATCTATCTATCTATCTATCTATCTATCTATCTATCTATCTATCTATCTATCTATCTATCTATCTATCTATCTATCTATCTATCTATCTATCTATCTATCTATCTATCTATCTATCTATCTATCTATCTATCTATCTATCTGGGTGGTAAAAGAAACCAATACAATTATACTCACACATAGGGGTTCTACCTCCCACATTATAACACC
Organism: Phalaenopsis equestris; assembly: GCF_001263595.1. Classification (NCBI taxonomy): domain Eukaryota; kingdom Viridiplantae; phylum Streptophyta; class Magnoliopsida; order Asparagales; family Orchidaceae; genus Phalaenopsis; species Phalaenopsis equestris. The sequence goes on along the minus strand of NW_018165322.1, from coordinate 375,493 downwards.
ACCTAATCAAAAAACTCCAAAAGTAACATGCAAGTATACCCCAAAAAGAAACAAAACATATACTCATATAAAATGAAATGTAACTATGAAGCCAAAATATCTATGCAACAGCTGAAATAGAGACCTTGAACAGGAAACAAAAGCAATAGTCCTCAGAATCTGCTCGAAAAGGTAAGGGATTCTGCATAGAAATGCTGAAAAAACCAATTAGTTCACCATGAAAATAACAAAAGGAGAGCAGCAGCGAAGCTGAGTTCCAACATAACCCTTGAATCAGGAGAGTAAAGCAGTCCAATAACATGCTATGATCCAGTAGTAATCGAAAAGGGGACTGCCAAAGTGAAACAACGTCCAATCCAACAAGAGAAAGTAGCAACCAATCAAGAGAGAGACCATTAACCGCAACTAATCAAAAGCATATTGTCAAAATTGATGATCAATGCATAATCCTTGTAACCTTGTAAACGCAACAGTAAAAGGAGTATCCAGAGAAGCATGTATGCAAAGAATTCAAATAAAACCATATTGTTAGTTGATCCAGACTGTTTATATGCAACAATATAACAATGTATTTGATTATATTTTTCACTTATCTTTCATTACTTTGCAACAATACCAAAAGCTTGATCCTGGAGAATATAAGAATTTAATTTTTGATTAAGTCCCGAATATCGAACCCACAAGAATTGTTCACAGTATATGATAATTAAAGTAACCAAATTTTCTATTAAAAAAAACAAATACTTAAACTATAGTTTTTATCATAGGAATGAAATTTAAACTCTTTTTGGTATTTTTTTTAAACTCTTTTTGGTATTTTTAATGTTTGAAAATGAAATAAAAATTTACTAAAGATAACTTAAGTTCATGTAAAAGAAAAGCACTTAATATGAAATATATTTCTCATTATCATGAATCAGTAATAAGTATAAGAATTATGTTGTGGAAGTATTCAAGTTGTGTTGTGCCAAATAGAAACAATATTATTCGTTACTCTTACTAGAGATGCTATAAAGAATATTGGTTAATTTAAAGTTTGAATAGTTCTGAAGACCGGTTAGGCAGTGAAGATACTAGCTCTCACTCTAGAGTTCCCTCGGTTCCCTCCACCTGGGGGCTAACATCTCGCAACAAAATCTAAAATAATAAACCAAGTTAGGGGCTTTAGCCTTCACTCTAAAGTCCTCTAGCTCTACATCCTTCAAAGATTATTTCCTTATTTATTTACACTCAATCATATGAACTACATTCTCATTCATACAATCTTATGTGATTCTTTCCAATTGTTGACTGAGACAATACCATCCCGGTTCTTACATGTTCTCACAACAAATTTTAACAACTAGATGGGTCAGATCAAGAAATAAATGAAGTGCATGGAATTAAATCATCACAACTTTTTATAACATTAAAGATTAATACTCTCCGCAATTTCCATCCAACGCTTTATCTACTTATCATTTTAAGGAGAAAGATAAAGAAAACTACTCAGAATTCATGGAGAAAACAAAACCACACTTTAGTTTAAAAGTAGAAATTATTGTCAAAAAAACAAGAAGTCTCAATTAAAACCAAAAGTACTTTAAAACAAAGATAAAAACTTATCTCAAATCCTCCACCAAATTATTGAAGTTCCTTTGAATCTCTTCTCTCTTACAACATTCTTAACTCTCAAATTAAAACTATAAACAAAAGGAAAATAAATTTGTGGTGCCTGAAATTTTTAAACTAAAAGCTTCTTCAAGAACTTCTTCAAGAAATTTTCAGAACCTCTTAAGATTTTTCAAGACTCCCCCCTTTTAAAAGTCTCAACTTCTTTCTTTTATAATGTTCAAAGAGGTGCCTTGGTATCTCTTCAAAATATGTCATGATTCGATGTAGCTTCCTTTCACAAGTCCTTTACTTATATTTTCGTCCTTGGTGGTTATAACCACCCATTTTTGTCAATAGGTATCTCAAATGTCTCTTCAAAATTTGTCAAAATGAATTAACCCGTCAAGGAATTATTGCCAGTGCTTAAGCATGGGACTCTGAAGCTTAGGTGCGGCATTCTCTGTTTCACCGACGCTTAAGATCCAAAATATTTTTGCACCATTTTTGCATTTTTGCTCCAAAATTGATCATTTTTCACTCATTTTAGCATTTTTCTGAGACTGTACTATACTTCTCTACCCCAGTTTTGGCTTCTGATGCTATTGAGACTGAACTAATTGTTGTGTATTGGGCATTAAAATTGGCTACAAAGACTAGATGGAATCACATATGGGTGGAGGTGGATTCTGCTGTGGTTATTAAACTCCTGGACTCTGAGGAACTACCTCCCTGACATCACTCATATTGGATAAACCAGATCAAAATGCTCACCTCCCAAATTAGTGTTAACTTTACCTTTATCTACAGGGAAGGCAACAAACTGCACACTGGTTAGCTAGAAATGGTCTCAACTTTAATATTATTTCTGTCTCTGCCTCCCCCCTCCTCCACTCCTGTTTCTACTGCATGGAGATCTGATAGATGTCCCCCATTTTAGAATAGCTGACCACAACACACTCAAGAGATAGCTGTTTTTTGCTGAAGATCTCTTACTCTTATTTTTTTGGTCCCTTCTTAGACTGTTGGCCATTGTTTTTTAGGCCTTTTCTTTTTTCCTTCCTCTTATTTCTCTTACACCAGCTGTATTGTTTTTGTGTGGGGTTGTGGTACACTTGGATTTTTTTTGTTGGGGTACTTTCTTCCTCCCCCTTTTGTAATCCTTCTTAAGCAAACATGTAGGGAGCCATGAGCAGCTCCTTTTTTCAATAGATATTAGATATAGGGGGGAGCCATGTAGGGAGCCATGAGCAGCTTCTTTTTTCCCTATATATTATATATATATAGGGAAGGAGCATTATACGGCTCTAGTTATATTAGATCAAAAATATAGTAAAGAAACAAATACAATTATACTCACCCATAGGGGTTTCGCCTCCCACATTACAACACCACCCAAGCAAAAAACTCCAAAAGTAACATACAAGTATGCCCAAAAAAGAAACAAAACATATACTCATATAAAATGAAATGTAACTATGAAGCCCAAATATCTATGCAACAACTGAAATAGAGACCTTGAAAAGGAAACAAAAGCAACAGTCCTCAGAATCTTCTTGAAAAGGTAAGGGATTCTGCATAGAAATGCTGAAAAAATCAATTAGTTCACTATGAAAACAACAAAAGGACAACAACAGCCGAGCTGAGTTCCAACATAACCCATGTATGAGGAGAGTAAAGCAGTCCAATAACATGCTATGATCCAGTAGTAATACAAAAGGGAGCTGCCAAAGTGAAATGACATCCAATACAGCTAGAGAAAGTAACAATCAATCAAGAGAGGGACCATTATCCACCCAACAACTAATCAAAAGCATATTGTCGAAATTGATGATCAGTGCAAAATTCTTGTAAACCTTGTAAACACAATAGTAAAAGGAGTATCCAGAGAAGCATGTATGCAAGGAATTCAAACAAAACCATATTGTTAGTACAGCCAAAAACCAAATATAGCTAACTCCTAATAAAAGGAGTATCCACCAGATCACAAAGGAGGAGTGTATGGAGATAGGTAGGAGGTATAGAGGCAATAATTTTAGCAGAAACTCCCTCTTTAGAGTGCCAGTCCGCAGGTGCATTCCCATCCCTCCAACAAGGAGCCAAGAACCATCAACTACCCAGCGGTTAATGAAAGACCATATATTCCATAATAAAACACCAACATGTTGCAACAGTGAAGGAGGCATGAAAATAAACAGAGGCCAATATTTTCTTCTAGGAGAGTATAAAAAAAAGGAGATCAATAAAATAAAAAACTGCTCCCAAATGATGTAAAATTTGTAATCCCCACAATAGCTAAATAAAGCATAGTGGCCAGGGCTGAAATAAAACTTCCAGTTTAGCCCGTAAAAGTACTTCCAGGCAAAATGGCTAAAAAATGTCTTCCAATAAAGCATTTATGACATGAGCAAAATCAAAACCCAACCAGAAAATCTAACTCCTAATATAAGGAGTGTCAAGCAAGTCACTAAGGAGGAGTGCATTGAGAAAATTAGGAGGTTTTGTACTAACAAAAATGTCAGATACCCCTGCTTAGAGAGCCAATCAACAGGGGCATTTCCTTCCCTATAAGTGAAACTGTATTGAATACTAAGTTGATTTTTTCAGTAATATATGTAATACGCTTGAGCACACAAATGAGGAGCCAAATATGCTTAATTTTTATAAGTGCATGAAAAAAGCTTTGTGAATCAGTCTCAATGACCACATTTCTGATATTAAGAGAAACAAAAACCAACAGTGCCCTCAAAACAACCCATCCCACAGCTTCAGGGATGAAGCAGAAAGAGGTGAAGCAAAAAAGGCTAGGCACTTCCCAGTAGCATCCCAGAAGATACCACCAGCTCCAGCAGACCTAGAGGACCAGCATGCATTAATATTAACTTTAAACCATCCATGAGAGGGCAGTCTCCAACTAATCAAAGTTGGCCTCCTACCTCTCTCAGGCATATGCAAGTCACCACCAGCATTTAAAGATCTTCAAGCTTTTTAATAATTAGCCAATATAAAAGAAACAATGAGATAAGGAGAAGGAACACTTGCATTATACTTATAACTGTGTCTAGCTGACCAAATAAACTACAAGACCATTAGGGGAAAATAATGCAGCTTAACATTTATATGGATTGTTTCCTTCTAAGTCCCAATTAAATTTTCCAAAGTGAGATTAAAGGGCCAACAAACCCTAAAGTTTCTACCAAAACTCTCCCAAACTTCCCTTGCAAAATGACATTCATAAAACAGGTGGGAAGTGGATTCAGGAGCCCTTTTACAGATATAGGAGCAAGAAGAAAATCATAGTCCTTCAAGTTTAAGAATGTCATCAAGTGGTAACATGGAGTGAAAAAATCTCCATAAAAAGAAAGAAATGGAGGGAGAGATGTATTGGTGCCATATTAGAGTACTCCAATTCCAGTGCTGAAAATTATAAAGATGAGTATATAACAATTTTGTAAAGGAAGTTGTGGATTGAAATTTCCGCATAGGGGTATCCTTTCTATTCACCTGTATGGGAAGCTTAGAGATTAAATGAGCTTTATCCCCCACCAAAGCAATCAATTTAGAAATATTCCAATTGCCATTAGTCCAACAATCAGAGACAATTAAATTTGTATTAGATAGTGAGTGAGGAGAGGAGGTAAGATTGTACATTCCTTAATGGTCATGCCAAAAAGAAATCTTACCATCACCAACATCCAAAAAAAAAAAAATAGAAGCAACCGACCTAGCATGTAAAACAACATTCCATAGATTAGAATCACCAACTTTCCATGTGACAGTGGAGGGGTGAGCAGATGTGCAATATTTGTGAAACATAAACTGAACCAATAAAGAGTCAACAACTCTAAATTTAAACCATAGTTTGTACATGTTTATGTCCACCACTTTTTGAAGAGTTTTAAAACCGAGACCCCCAAAAAACCAAGGTGTACTAATCTTATTCCAATCAACCCAAAATTTATTGGTCCTACCACCAGTCCAAAGCAATTTATTGAAGAATACTTGAAGAAAATTTTGAGTGCTTTTCTTCATCTTAAGTACCTGCATAACATATAAAGAAAGACTGAAAAACACTCTTCAACAAGGTCAACCTACCTCCATTGGTTAAGAACATATTTCTCCAATCATTGATCTTGGCTTTGATTTTCTCTACAATCTCATCTATTTGAGTTTGTTTTCTCCTCCCTCTAAGGATATTAACTCCAAGGTATTGAATTGGAAGGTGTGCAAGTTTACAACCAGTGAAAGTGGTTGCCCAATTTTCAATATTGTTATGCACAAGTTTGCCAAAGTATAAAGAACATTTTGCCTTGTTCAAAAATAGACCTAACATACTTCGAAATTCATTCAGTAAATGCATAATTGCTTTGATGGAAAATTTACTGGCATTAGAGAATAAAATGACATCATCAGCATATGCAAGATGACTAACCATGATTTTAAACTTATGAGATATATATATATATATATATATATATA
>NW_018165322.1:321020-369367 GCF_001263595.1 Phalaenopsis equestris | reverse complement strand
TCTAGATCTATACATATACATATACATATGTACATATCTAGATCTATATATCTCTAGATATATATGTATGTATGTATGTATGTATGTAGATATATCTGTATGTATGAATGTATGTAGATATATATGTATGTATTTATGTATATATGTATGTATGTGTGTATATATGTATGTACATATACATATACATATACATATATTGACGAGTAGAAAATTTTAATTAACTACAAGACGACAAAGATTTATAATCAATTAAAAATATTAATTAAAAAAATAGAATTAAATTATATTTAAATGATGATTTAATATAAACAATATCATTTAAATCTTTCCCTTCCTAGGACTGTGTGATTAGTGTTGTCAAAATGACTTTCTGTTCGCGAACAGCTAATGTTCGGCTCGCTAAGTAAACGAGCCGAGCACAAACATACATTTTGTATTCGAAATATAAGCAAGCCGAACACGAACTGTGATTTTTTTAACGAGTCGAACACGTGCTGAGCCTGGTCTTGCTCATGTTCGACTCATTTATACTCCTAGTGATGCCCCCCTTACTTTTAAACACACAATTTTTACCTTATGTGGATTGGTTTTGTCTTTTGAAACTTCTTAACACTAGTATTTCTTTTAATTTGTTCAATTAAAAATCTGTCAATCCCATTAGATGCTTGCTTGAAGAGCACTATGTAATATTGCTTATTTGAATGTGTTTCATTTATCTTAATTCATAGTTATGGAACCCTTATCATTGTTTAGTTGGTTAAAACATTTTACCTCCAAATGCATATATATGTTTAAGAATTATCGGAGCATAAATACTATCTCAACATTATTTTTCAAGTATGAGTTTTCTTTTGAAGGTTGATCCTACCTTTATAGTTGGTAACAATAGAGAAGGTCAAAGTCGCGCTCAAATGTGTTAGTCAAATTCTTACAATTTCATCTCTAACAACATTACTGAACTTGAGCTTCATCAAAAGAAAATTTTCCATGATCTTCAACATAACGCTCTGTTTAAAGACCTTCCATTTGAAGCAATTAATGTCCAAGATAAGTCAGGTGAGGCTTCATTTTATGAGAATAAATAGTTTAAGCATAGAGCCAAATTTGCTTTGTTATTTGCAGGTGAAGATGACCTAAAACTTCTCAATCAAAAGATCAAAATTAGAGATAATAAAAATTAAATTAGAGAGTTTTATTCTAATAGTGTTAACCTTATCACTCAACATAATTGATGCGTCATCAACAAATTTCACAATTTGACATGAATCTGAAGGCATTTTTTGAGCAAAGGATGTTCTGATTCAAACTAAAAATCATTCAAAGTTTCAATATCAAAGAACATACAATCAAACTGATCATCTTGGTAAGATAAACCAAATGATATAAAAAATGGTCCAATTTGAGTCTAGATCAAGCGATTGAACCACATTGATAAGCTTTGGGTAATTAATTAAAGAGTCAAATGAACTCCAAATTTGATAATCTTATAGTCAAAGCGAGCATCTCAATGAGAGAAATCCAACGAGCTTAAGATCACTCAAATCCAAAGTTATTAAGGATCTCAAATAATCAAAATACTCCATATGATCAAGAGGAATTAACATGGGTTATTCGATCGGTTGGTTATAAGAGTTACAGGTCGAATGACCAAAATTCCTTGTTCCAGAAGAGCCTCTTCAAAGTCTGGAGACTAGATCACATCGGCTGTCATCGGTGGGTAGCCCACAAAGGATTCATAATACCTTTCCTTTCAGAGCTCGATTGGTGCAAACCTCTTACATGTGCTTGTGTTCACTTTTGACTAGGGATGTCAATTCGTATTAGTAGGTCGGGTTTGAGTTTGGCCCGAAAATGGCCTGAACCTGAATAGTAAATGGGTCAAAAACTAAGACTCGAACCAGAACTTAACCCGCTAGCCCAAACTCGACACAAACTTGCATACTTTATTCGAGTCATGATTGGGTTTTCGGGTTCAACCCGAACCCGAGCCGAATAATAAACTAGTCGAATTCTTTAACCCGAACTTGACTAATAAAATATCTGAGTCAACAATAACGTGGATTTTTTGAGTTGAATTCGAGTCGTGTTGGCGTGTCAGATCAATTTTTAACACCCCTACTTTTGACTTCATGTCTTGCATTGGAATCCACTTGCATTTCTTATGAGATGGGACCAAAGGCAAGTTACTCGAATTGGTCACTAGTTCTTTCCCTTCATGTTGATGCTCCCTCTTATGACTGATTGACTTGAGTTGATCCCTTTGGAGAGATCAAGTCGAGACGTTAGAAGCAAGGCGAATTGCCTCATCCCTTGCTGAAAAATCGATGTATGATGAAGTGATCGACTAATAGATGGGAGATCCTATTACGAACTTTTCCACAAAAGCCTCCCCTCATGATGTTTCAACTCGCCTAGCTAGCTGTCCTCCTGGCTTTTTGCTGCTAAGCGATCAAAGGACCTCTAATTGACAAAGAAGTTTTAATCGGCCCAGAAGATGGTATCATCTTGACAAGGATTACCTTTCCTGTAGAAATTCTTAGAATAATAATAGTTAAATCAGAAACAGAAGAAACAAGTTCCACACCTTCCAAGCTCTAGCCAACTCGAACTAACTTGGGCGAACGACCGTGCTAGCCTTCTTCTTGGCCGCACGAGCAACAACTGTTGCCTCCCTCTCAGCCTCACATGCATCAAAGGCCTCCCAATCCTCTTTATTCATTTCACTAAAGGTGTTTTGCTGAAGCTCCCTTTTGATAATTGTCGACTCATGGTATTCATGGACTAGTAACTGCGCCCCTTGAATTTTATTGGCTTCTTGAAATACTATGGCTGGCACTTTCTTTCTTTTTTGTTTTTTTTTTTGTTTTTTTTGTCAGGGCATCACCAAATGAGGCCATCCAAATGAACCACCACTACAGGGAAGAACCCAAGCAGAAGCAGGGTTTCAGTCCTTTATTTTATTCTCTATCCCCAACCGCTGGAACTTGTTGACCGACCAAAACTACAAAAATCCATCTGAACTAACCCAAAATGAAAACAAATGGCTAAAGAGGCTATGAACCATGGGATACAGTCTTTTGAGATAAAATTAATAGACTATTTGGCCATTGGGTTTTTGCAAACCAAAACATTGCAAAGTAGTCTTTTGAGACGAAGCTTCCCTATGAGACGTGTCCCTTATGCAGCCAAACAACACCCCCCCCCCCCCACCCAACTCAGTATTTTATCATATAGGCCACATAAGCATAAAGAAAGTAGATTTTGTACTACTTTTGCAGCTTCAAAACAAATCTATATTTTTATATGGAAGCTTGAATCTTCCTCAACAGATATTATAACTCAATAAAATTAGCAGCTCAAATTGCTAACAAAGATATGATTTCATATAGCTTAAGTTTGTCTATCTATTACTCACTGAGAAAATGTTCCTAGACTGAGTTCAATTTCTGCTAATTAATAGACAATACCTTCATTATTATGCAAGAAAAATTTTGAGGTATGATTGATGCATCTGATATGAATCAAATTAATAGAATTCAAACTCCCTATTAATTATTCTATTGGGTATCAAAAGGAAGATTAAGTAAACTAATGAGAGACTAATGACACCTTCAGGGATGTCACATGCAACAACAGCAAGCTCAAAGAGCAACCACAAAATAAAGTTTGAAGTCATTGCATATTCAGGTCAACTTTGTTCAGCCCAGTGTTTCCCTGTAAGGAATAGACGTCTCACAATTAAAGGTACAAATCTAATATGCCATAACATGAGGCTTAAAGCAATATGTTATAGTTCCCGAACGACAAACACTAGTTAGACCCTTCCTGGGACATACCGGTGATCCACTGCGAAGCTAAAAATAATAGACAAATAGTATGTCTGGGTTTTTCCACTGCAAAGCACAAACACTTCTTATTCACTCTTTGTTGCATAGTCTATATTTTTATTGGAAAGAAAGAAATGGATGGAGATAACAATTCTGAGTGCACCAGTTGATTTAATACAGATTAGTAGTAAAAAAGAAATAGAAATGAGAACCCTCTTCCTCCTCATCATCATCACTAATCTCCTTCTTAGTAGTTTTATCACTCCAAAGGTAGATGGAATAGCGTATGAATTCAGAATGCTTATTCACCAAATCCTTCAGTCTTCTCTCTTCCAGGTATTCAATCTATCAAAAGTTAAGAAAACAATCTTTTTAATTACTAATCAAATGACATTTATTAGAGCTTTTATAGCAATGTTGATTGAGATGTTTAAGCGCAAGACCATTGCCAATAGTAGACAACACTAACTTGATCCTCCTTAAGATACAGAATAATCTTAGTTCCTCTACCAAGCTGCTCGCCGCTAGCATCCCTTGTCATGGTGAACGAACCACCAGTTTGAGATTCCAGATGTACCGTTCGTCTTTATTATGCTAGGTAGTGACAACAACCTTCTCTGAAACAAACCAATCATGCTAACATCTGCACCCGCTTGCATGGCTTCCGTGACTTCCATATTGCATAACTTGCACCCATTTATGCATTTAACTTAGAAAAAAGCATAAAAACATAATAACTTTGTTGTATGCACTAAATCTTCAAAAGAAAATAACTAAACAAAACGGATAAACCTGGCTTAGCATGTCAAGGCTCCAAGGAAGTTACAGTTGTGGGTTAGAAAATTAGAAGTCTTCAGGGCATGGCAGGAAATCCAATAATCTTATATGTGTATATTGTATGGCAGAATAATGATTGTGTACTTCTTACAAATTTAACACAATTCTTCAATGTTAACAAACCAATACAGATGAGGGATGCTTACATGGCCTCAAATTAATGCTCTAAAAAATAAAACCATAATCCCCAATCACAGGCAATCACTCAATTAGGTAAATAAATAAAGCTCCCAAATCATAGATTATTCCACTCATTCTCGTTTCTCTCCATTCCACCAGCAAAACCTTCAAAATAATATGTTTTCTTTCAAGGAATATTTACATACATACCACTCAAATCCCTACGTATTTACATATCTAACTGCTAAACTTCAATTTTTGCCTACATACCAACTTGATATTTCATTTTTTAAGAGTTAAAATGATGGTAATATTGATGTGTGATAAAAGAGATTTGGATGGTTTAAATGTAGAAAACAAAAGTTCAGGTTTTAGATATGTAAATACATATGAATTGGGTTGGTGGTATGTATGTAAATGTCCCCTTTTTAAAAGTGTGCATGAACATAAAACTACATGAAAATAAAATAATTCCAACTCTGATATATATGTAAATGCCAACTTGAAGGAGGAAGAAATGTGCAAAATGAAAAAGTTCATCGAAGAGGAACAACAGAGATATGAGTACGCTGGAATCCAGGACAATGTGTCTTTACAGATGGAGCTTAATAAATTCAAACAAAGAATTGCAGGGAACGAGGAAGAGCTTGCCAAGCTCAAACAATCCTTGGATATCTAAATGCATTTAACATCTCATATCAATCATTTACAGTAATGAAAATACAAATTGAAATAATAAGAGGAACAACAACAAGCATGAGACCTTAAGATAGATAATGCATAAATTGATAACAATTTTTTTTTTATGTTTGATATGAGATAGCTAGTCATCTTGATCGATGTCTTTAGATTTGTGCCTGAAAGTACAGCAAAATTTTTTAAACAAATGCAATCTTTAAAATCGAGCATACTCAAAATAAGAAATAGAAGAAAACTTACACGTGCTTCCCATAAATTAGTTACAATCACATCTCGTACAACATCTCCTCTAAGTCTCTCACAAATTGTGGCATGCATGTTTGGGTCTTCATTGTTAACAGAACCTCACATATCAGACTATTCTGCATCTCAGTTTGAGATATATTAAAATATAAATCATTTCGACGACAATGTCCAACAAAAATATGTAAAACTGCACAAGTCATTACTATGTCCGCTTGTACTTTAATTGAGAACTTTCCCATGTGACTGAGAGCGAGAAATCTTCCCTTCCAAATCTCAAATGTTCTTTCTACAACACTACGAAGCTTGTGTGTGACAATGATTATATAACTCGTGTTGTTGAGTACGTACGAGTTGTGTTTGCACGGTAATCAATTAGATGATAATAATCTCCTTTGAAGAATGGTAAGAACTTGTCAGTCTTTGGATAGCCTGAGTCAACCAAATAAAATTTATTTTCGGACACCTTGAAGTCACATTCTTCTACTGACCAGCGCAATACTCTCATATCAGCAACAAATTTTTCACAACCAACAGTAATATATAAAAATTTTCGATCAAAAGAAATTGTAGTCATCACCTTTTATAAATCTCTTTCAATTATTGTATATGTTCAGTGGCTTTCTGTTGACAATGCGGGAACATGACTTTCATAAATTGGTCCGATTGCATTTTTAAAATATAAAAAAGATTGCGTATTTCTGCAAATAAAAGTGTCACAATTCACTTCAATTGATAGTAATTTAATGAACACATTTGATAACTATTTAATCTCTTGCAGCACAACATTACAATACCTACTAACTGTTTCTAAAGAGTACTGAAAAAATTCAAAAAGTTATTGGTAGAAAAATAATAATTGTTCTGTAATATCCATATTTTTGGTTTCACGTTGCAATTTTCAATTAATTAATAAGTTCCTCAATTCTATAAAAGCCTCAGGTGAGAGCCCAAAACAATACTATGACCTAGTTGGATAATCAGCTAGCACATCTGCAACATACTGACGCCTTGAGTAGGAATTGTCAAACTTAAGCCTCTAAATGTACTCATTATCATTCGAAGAACTATGTTCCTCCATAATAAATAGTATCAATTCTATTATAGCATTATTGAGCTGTAATTGTGTGTCAACTATTTGAGAAATTTCCTTTAAAAATTGTACTAAAAAAATTCAACATTGCTACATTTTTAATCAAATTACATTTCAAATAAATATTTTGACATAATAAATATCCAAAAATAATTTATCATTTGCGTCATAAAAGTTATAATATTTTTTAAGAGAAATATAAAATATATAAATAAATAAGAAAAAGAGAATGACTGAAAGATAAAATCAATATTGTAATAGTACGAACAAAAACAAAATAATGAGAAATATATCACAGTCAAGCTGGACATATGTACAAGCGAGGATGAAACCTAAGTACAAATTTAATCCAATTGTACAACAACAACCATTCCATTTCATGAGAAAAATTTTATTGGCATTGATAACCTTTAATGCTTCATGAATGAAAATTATAGCTTCATTAGAAATATTTGAAATATTATCAAACTTCGTCATACATTCATCTATTGTGTATTGGGAATGATTTTCTATAGTTTGTTGGAACATCTGCATATTTTTATTAACAACTTCTAACAATGTCCTTATGTTATTATTATATATTTTTCTTTTAATCTTTTGTGTTGGGACGGACTCTTGTAGTTGATTGTTTGCTACCACTTTGTTGGCTGTCTGAAGGCTGTATGATCACATCTTCGATCATTTGAGCATCCAATACTTGAGCAAACACAATTATCTCATCGAGGAAAGCTACTCCATTAACGAACATAAAATCATCAATAGGTGTGGTTATTTTCTCTTTTTGAGTCTGATCTAAGTAGAACTCTTAGTTGAAATAAATGGCTCCATTACAAGTTGCTATATTATCCACACAAATTCTCTTAAAAATCTCATATTGGTAAAAAGAATTTCTTCAAATCGTGTTAATTTTGTGTTTTCCTACAAAGTTATGTTAGTAATTCAAATATCATATAAGTTCAACTAATTTGTAGAAAAAATTATATGATTAGCACATGTATGATACAATCTTAAATTTCATCGGTTGCTATCGAAATATACAGATTTTCATCCCAACCCTAACCACAACTATTCAAGAGCCGATACAACTCCTAAAATCAGCTTTCATATTTTTGAAATGTGTCATCACCATCTTTGTATAAGTGGTGCCTAAATGTCTGTTTAGTGTCTTGACCACTAAAATCCAATTTTCCCACTTCAATGTACCTTCTGATAAATTTTCATATTCAAATTGTTCGAAAAGCAACTCTGAATATTATTATGTTCTTCCAGTTACTTTGGAGTTCTATTTGCACTCTTAATCTTCTCAGTTTTGATTGAAATACCTTTTTCAAGTGAAGGGTTTGAAATTGAACTGCTGTGTTGAACTAAATTTACTTTTGAAACTCTCATCATCACTAAAACATAATAAAAAATAACAAAATTAACTTCATATCACAATCAAAATTATGATCAAATTGAACTGATGGCTTTGTGAAGAAAAAATATCAATTTTAAATTTATTTTCTCTTATTTGAGAAACGTATTTGACATTTGTATGTATATGGTATTAGATGATTCGTGATCACATAAATTTTCATTTGTCATATATTTGATATCTGTTATTTTAGGAGCAATCTTAATATTATGTTTAACGGTTGTCTAATTGTCATTGCTTGTAACTTTTTTAGAGTTAATCATATTCAGTTAGTCCTATTTTTAAAATCATATCAATTGAATGCTAAATACATAAAAACATGTAATTCTATAAAAAGCTTATATGGATTAATAAGAACTAACCTAGAAATTCTACTAACCATAAAAAAAATAAAAAAATAATATAAGAAATTTCATCTTTTATTTTAAGCTTAGCAATGAAGCTTTAGGCTGTTTGTGGCAGCGACAATTTATTAAAAAGCAGTTGCGCAGCAGCTGCTGTGTAGAAGCTGATTGTTTATTTATTTTTTGCAGTTTTAAAACAGTTGCGTTGCAGCTATTTCTGAACAAATGACATTTTTGTCCCTATAGTATAACGTTATTTATAACAGAACTGATCCAGCTAGCACATTTCATACTTAAAAGTATATATCCATTTTGAATGTGCACAAAATAAAAACAGACACTTCACAAAATAGTTAGTAACACAACAAATAAAATTTTAAAAAAGATTATTAAAATAATAATTAATAATATTATAATATTATTTTTAAAATGCAATTGGTTAATGTCACAAGATAATTTATTTTCTAACGAAACTCTCCACACCGGATCACTATCGACGATGGAATCCTCGAATCGATCCACCCACCTAAGGAAGTCACAGTTCTCTGGTCTTTTCCTTGGACACCTGCATAATTGTCTTCCATAGTTATGTTGTTGTCGCGAAATAACCAGGGAACATTGTAGTCCACAATAATAGTAAAATGCACTGGAGGTATCGGAAGTCCTCGAGCTCATCTTTTATGAAGTTTTAAAACCACAAAACACAAACCCTTAGATGCAACATTAGTAATAATAAATAATAGAAATACTCAATTCAAATTTTATGAAAATGTGAGACCTCAGGAAACAGAGTATAAACCAACAAATCTGTCACTACACTAAGATCGTTGACCTTAAAAAAGTGTTATTTATTGTCTCTAAATTACGTAATACCGAGCTTGTATGTGTTACATATGAATATTCCCAAAAAGACCATTCAGAAGAACCTCAGAAGGAATGAAAAAGAAGAGGAACATGGTTGTCTTCATTGAATTTCACACTTATCAAGAGCCAATAGCAACATATAGATCATCCAGAAGAACTCATAAGGTCAAATATCTCAACATAGACCTCCAAAATTAAAAAAAAAAAACATGCAATAAAAACTTACATTATATATTATATCCAAGGTTGCCTCGTCGGCAATCACAGTGAGAAAAAAACATGCAAAAGAATTAGAAATAACATTGAACTTTAAAATGTACATCATCACATAAACAATTAATACAATAAACAATAAACATTTTCCTAAAACATTGCAAATAAAGTAAAAAAACAAAAAAATATACAATCACTCCATTCAATCGCCAAAGATGATATATGTAACTTGCTCTCTCAACTCTATCATATCTCCTGTATTTTTCTCATCCTTGGTGCAAATCTCAGGCAATTAACTTGCAACCTGTTGGTAAAGATTTTTTTTATTGTTGGTGACTACCATAGATCTTGAAGGCTTTTCTTATCTAAATGATCGAATACAACATTAGAAGAATAGCCTATCATTTTTAAAGATAAACATATTACCTCAGAATGAGTCTCTAATCATTTGGATAAAGAAAATCTTTGGATCTGCGAAACCGTGATTCTTCCCTTACCTTACGGTTGTAAGATAAAGTTTATTTTAACTCTAGGATCTTAGTACTCTACAAAGACAAACTCTTATAATTAATTACATCTTCAAAGCCATAAACCATAAGAAAAAATCTCAATAAATGTGGTATTTCTATTTGCCTGAAATTGAACTTTCATAATTGAGGTGATTGGATGTAGGGGGTTCAAATTGGAAGAATTAAGTTCTAAAAGATGAGACTTACAGTTTGACAATGTGTCATGGGAAAGGCCCAAGATGTAGAGTGAAATTTGAAGGGGATTTGAAAGGGGTCTGATGAACTGATTAGGTAAAGTCAAAGGATAAATCAGGAATACTAGATTTGACTGACAGGAATGGTTGGAGACCCTAAGCTAAGAATAGAGTCGGGCAGGACATGATTTCTAAACGAGAAACAAAACCCTAAACTTTATAAGAAATTTTATAAGCAGACTAACCTAGATTTTGGAAATAACGTCCCCGAACAAGATGCTCATGACCTTTCGTCGTCCCAGAAATGTTGGTATCTGTCAACTATGACCAGCCTCATAACCGAAAATCCTCCTTGTTTGTCAGAGCATTGAGGATTCGTAGTTTCAAAGTAGTCTAAAATACCTTCTTCAGTAACCATTGGTTACTTCATTCTAAGGTAATCCCTCTAGTCTCAGGGGATAGATTGTTGTTTTGTATGTCCTAGTCCTTAGTACGAACTAGGTACCTAGATTAATCTAGGCTTTTATACTCATAATAACATGAGATAAGTGTATGACCCAATCTGTCAAAGTTAGCTACGTAAGGTCCATGTCAGATCTACCTAGGTTCTATTCTCGTTATTTATC
Source organism: Phalaenopsis equestris (assembly GCF_001263595.1). Taxonomy (NCBI): domain Eukaryota; kingdom Viridiplantae; phylum Streptophyta; class Magnoliopsida; order Asparagales; family Orchidaceae; genus Phalaenopsis; species Phalaenopsis equestris. The sequence goes on along the minus strand of NW_018165322.1, from coordinate 358,384 downwards.
TCAATGTGTTTTAGATGTTTATTTGAGGTACAATATTTAATTCATGACTTGTTTCAATCCCTAGGTTTGTCGGTCATGTTGAGGAATCAAGATTTTCTAAGTTTTGAGTTTGTTTTGTTTGAAGTTTGATTTTTGGTGTTTGTGAAAAAAATTGAGAAGTTCTCGACATTGTTTTTGTTGTATATATTATAATTTTTTTTTGTTTTTTTGTTTGATATTTAAGCATAAAATAACATACAAAACGAAAATTGAAATAACATACATAGAATGACATATATACTTCAGCCTTGTGTTAGACTTGGACTACGTTGAGCTGATGTAAGCTGAATTTCCAGTTTATGTAACCTTAAGATTGAGCTAAATTGTGAAATAGATCGTTGATTTGGGTATAAGTTGAACCTAGACTAGCATGGGTTGGCTTGGATTAAGTTTGGGTTGACTTGGGTTATGTTTGGGTTGAGTTGGGTTAACTCAGGTTAGCTTTAGTTTGGCTTGGGTTTACCCTAGGTTAACTTAGGTTTGATTTGGGTTTGACCTGGGTTAGTTTAGGTTTGATTCAAATTTGAATTTAGGTTCATTTGGCTTGACCCGGGTTAAGCTAGATTGATCAGGGTGAGATTTGGTTTGATTAAGGATGGGGTTTGGGTTAGACCTGGGTTGGGTCAGGTCTAGGTTAAGTTAGGGTTTGGAATTTGGTTTGAGTTCAAATTTGAGGTAAGTTTCAGTTTAGACTTAAGGTTTGGGTCAAGTCTAAGTTGGGTTTAGGTTTGGGCCAGATCTAGGTTGCGTCTGATCTAGGTTACGTTTATGGTTTGGGATAGGTCTGGGTTAGGTTTAGGGTTTGACTAAGTGAATTAGAGTTAGGCTAGGTTTGGGTCAGCTTGAGTCGAACCCAAACTCGGGCCTAATCCAAGGCTATTGAGTTCACCAAGCCTAAATTCAACTTAAAAAATGCTTAATTTAACAGAAGAAAGGGAGGGAGCTTACCAAAAGAGGCTTGTCGAAGAACTCTTTTTCTTCTTCCTTTGTTCAGTCTGTCAAGGAAAGTTCCGAAGACTTTATGATGTAGAAAGTGTCATGGAGATTGCCTGAGCCGCCAATTTATAGACCACGAAGGCAGTGACAGGGCCCTCCGGAGCCTTATGATTAAGTGTCGGTTCGACGACTGAGATCAATCGGATGGACAAAACGCTGCCGGTGAAACAGTGTGACGGTTCTTGTCCTGATCCGTGGACGAAGGCCACAGATCGATGGAGTGTTACCCGGGCGTGGTCACTTCCAGACCTGGCGTGAGCACGCCGAGAAACTTTCGGGTGTGGTCACTCCCAGGCTAGGTGTGACCACGCCGACATACTTTCAGGCATGGTCATGCTCAGGCTCTGCGTGACCATATCAGGCTAAAAATGGGTAAGTTCACTTTTGGCCAATCTGGTCGCAAGTCCTATGTGACCAAAAATGAGGTCAACACTTGTGATAAAGCTTATCCTAGGCGATATTCATATGCTTCAACAACGATATGTGAATGATCTCCATCAGTCCTATTGATGTCAATATCGTTGCACAAAAGATGTCACTGAATATAATTGTGAAGCCATTGTGACGACCACAATCTGCAATTGTTTAGGAAATAGATATGTCAACATATCCGTAGTATGACATTTTTTCTTTCAAACTACTAATATTCTTTCAATGACACCATGTAAAGATGAGTGTCTCTTACTAAACATCTATTTCCTACCCAAAGTGACATTGCTAACTCATTCGAATTCAGGAATGTGATATTTGGTATTAGGAAAGGGTTTGAGGTACCCTCTTTGTAATGTATATCTAGCGTCGACCAACTAAAATTTCCTTGGTGTAATATTAATCATTAATATTGCACAAAATATTATTACATTAGTTCATATTCAAGATAACCTGAAGGTGGCTTCAGGAAGTTATACTTTTAAATTTGCATAGAAAAATAAAAAATTTCCTTGATGTAATATTAATCATTAATATTGCACAATATATTATTATATTAGTTCATATTCAAGCTAACCTGAAGGCAGCTTCATGAAGTTATACTTTTCAGTTTGCATAGAAAAATAAAAAATACAACTGTCGCCTGTATTTTTTTCTCATCTGGTCATTACAAATATGAAACACATATTGAAATCACATACAAACATAACATTTTGTGTTGGTGTATCACATCATTCAATGTAAATATTCTGCATCCACATGTATTTCATCAGTCACTTCAACAGAATCATAAAATATTTATCAAATGTATTAGAGATACCGTGTTTATGTAAATTTAAGAAAAGATACACATGAAACTACCTTAAAATATAGCATATAAAAATGATCTTGTGAAATTTGTACATGTGTGCTTAAAAATGTGAGGTCTTCGGGTATAATAACTTTCAATGATAAGTTGATCAGAGCATTTAACCCTACTAAGAAATATCTACGGATGGTCCGGACGAGTTTGCTGACGGTCAGGCCAAAATGTGTTAACTTCGTGCGTGGTGTAGCGAGTGCGTTGCTGAGTCACAAAGGGTTCACCTAAGGCCGTATGATCCTGTAGGAACTCATTTTCGGTCCCTCTACATGTTGTTCCTTAGCCCTTGCAACTAGAAGTTGAGTGTTTGTAACCACTCATGCAGTTCTTCACAAAAATGAGTCATGAAGTGGTTTGAAGTTCTACGGGAGGTGGGCTCCATTACTAGTCTGCTAAGATGGTCAACAAGAAACTCTTAAGGCTAGATTTATGGTTCTGAGAGTAGGAAACTAAAACCTCACTGAAAATGAGGTCAACAATGACACCTTTCATAGACTCATTTTGTGATAAAAAACAAAGGCTTGGTTCCCGTGCTTAATCATCAGTGGCCACCACTCCACCGAATATACGATCCAACTTATCTTCAAGCTCAGGGTCAATGTCACTGAACTTTTATTTTTTTACAGCTGGCACGACCTACAAATCAATTAATACTAAATGGATCAATGAAAACTTAAAGTAATTTAAATGAGTTTATATTTCAAACATTCTCAAATCCAATTTCTCGGTCCACCATTCTTCAGAGCATTGATGGTTCGCTTTATAGGATCCTAACCAAACCTATGGATACTCGCTTTAGCTCTTTTCATATTTTTCAATTTTTTTTCAACTGAACTCATTTGTTTTTAAATTGTATTTTATCATATTCTCTTCTTGTGCTTTTCTTAAAATTTTTATCATATTTTCTTGTGCTTTCCTTAAAATTTTTATCATATTCTACCAAACTTTCTTGTTAAAATAGGTGGTTGGCCTATTTCCCAATTTGACCTCCTTAACACAGAGATCACGGAATATTAATGTCATCTCTTGATCCCTAGTAGCAGAAAAACTGATTTCTTTTGTCTTGCCAATGACAACTAGTATGCAAATAACTAAACAGCTAAAATTTCTGGCAGAAAAAAAAAAGAAAAATATGAAATATATCAGCATATCATCACTACCACACGTTAAGCATCTACCACCACCACATTATCAACAAACAACACACTGCCACTACCTCAACACTAACACTATCACCACCATAACACTGCTTCATCATTAACACTATCATCACCATACAATCACCACCACCACATCATCAATATCACACCATCACCACAACACCAACACCACTACCACATCACCGAAAACATCACAAGGACACAACCACCACCAACATCGCAATACCAACACTACCACCAACATTGCAATACCAACACCACCACCACAAAAAACCCGTTACCAACACACCACCATCTCCACATAGCATCAACACCACATCATCACTATCACACCAACACCACTACAACCATATGAACACAATCACCACCAACACCACAATACCAACACCACCACCACTACCAACCACCGCCACCAACACCACAATACCAACACCACCACCACTACCAACCACCGCCACCAACACCACCATCACTATCACACTACATCGCAACCACCATATTTTGGGCAACCACCAACCACCATAACAGCACAACCACTATTTCGGGCAACCACCAACATCACAACACAACTGCCATATTTCGGGCAAACACCAAAATAATCACAAAATCCAACATTTTGGAAAACCATCATAAAATCACCACCACAATCAACCAGAGCATAACTTTCACAGTACAACACGGAACACCAGAAAGCCACAATACACATTGCCACAATTTCGGGCAACCACAAACATCACAACACAACCACCATAAATAAACAACCGAATAGAGCAAAGAGGACCCAAATCAACTGTCGAATTGAGCACAAAGAACCCAAAGAAATTGCAAACCTTAAATTCCCAAACTTAGAACTTCAAACCGCAAATGAGAAAGCCACAAATTGCAAAGAGAGAGCCACAAATCCCAAAATCATGTCAAACTGCATAGAAAATGCTAGAGAATACAGTGGGACGACGAAGAGCAAAGGAAAAAAAATAAGTCAGAGATCGAAGGGAAGAGGGAGAGGAGAATAAGGGCAAAACATAGTCACCAGAGCCACAGATCGAAGAGAAGTGAGAGAGAGAGGCGAGATATGTTACCGTTAGGACAGAATCATGAGAGAGGGGAGAGTGGGGCACGAGAGATATGAGAGCAAGCTGTGGGAGAGGGGGGTTAATATGATCACTTTAAGCAAGCTTTTCTCAAAACGCCACCGCACCGCGTTAACCAAACAACTATTCCGACATTTTCCCAGCACACCATAGCAAAAAAAGCTGCCCCAAAAGGCCCCTTAATCTTTCTTTTTGGTTGAAGACCACTAGAGATGCCAAATATTTTTTTCAAAAACTCAGTACAAAATTTTACACATCCTTCTTTGGCTCAAATATTATTCTCCACAGTTTCATTGAGTCATTCCCTCGTGAAATTGAAAGTGTTATAACGCTCATTTGAAAGAGAAGAGACACTTTTCTTAAGCAACAAAATTTAACCATTTTCTTCATGAAGTAAGTAGAAAATAAATAAAGATTTCTTTAGTTCATAAAAATACTATTAGTTGCATTGAAATATACTGAACTTATTCTAAAATGTTCTTAGTGAATTTTTGCATTCAGCCGGATTTTGTAAAGCTTTGATATTTGCAGAATAACAAATCATTTGTTCAATTCTAGTTCGAAGGCTGGTTGTTACTGAACCATTTTTGCATTTAAATGCACGCCACACAGTTCTTATGTTTTCACATGTATAATAGTTAAACTTCAAATTTACATGCATACCCTTCAAATGTTTAATATCACATTAAAAATACCGCTATTACTATCTTTTTAAAAGCTAAAAACATCTTTTCATGCATTGGTTTATATCACCAAGGTATTCTAAGTGTAAACATGAACTTTGGGAGTTGGATATGTAAAAACATATGAATTTTCTAGTATGTATGTAAATTTCCCTTTTTAGCATGCTCAGACTGTCAGAGACTTTGGGTTTTCATGTAAAAAAATATGTAGAAGTTAATCTATGGAGCTTCAGTAGCAATGATCGACAAAGAGTAGTTAATCTTTCTCCATTTAGCAAATTCTTTTTTCACGTGCTAACCCCTGGCAATAATCGACGAGGATGGAGGCAACATGTGATGATGAGGGAGGCGGCGTGTGACAAAGGCCATGATAGCCAAAATTTGAGAAGATCAGTCGGGTGATTGTGCAGCGACAAGCTATGAGAGCAACATTTTTCTCTTGAGTAATGAGCAACAACGCAAGTGTTTCCCTTTAATCTTCTCCTGTGCGACAAGCTACGAATGAAGAGAAGACGCAATTGATTCCCTTAAATCCACCTCATGATCGGATTTAGTAGATCTGAGATTTACGTTATGTCGTAGGAAATTTTAAATTTAGTGGGTGGAAGGATTTAGTGACACTGAAATTACGGTTGGAGGATTTACGTTAAATCCGCACATAATCCATATTAAAATATGCTACCAAACACCACCAAACACACTTTATAGACTGCAAATGATTACGATCCAAAATTAAATATAAATTTAGTGGGAAACTTCGTATAGACAATTGAAGAATTGCCTCAAAATCTAATATGTACATTCATAATAAGGGCTTAAATAAAGTATTACAATATTTTACAACTAAATCCCTAGACTTCTTAAACATAAGTTTTTTATCAATAGGACCCTAAATAAGTTTTAATTCTCAACACCCCGCCTCAAGATAGGCAAAAGATATCCACTAAACCCATCTTGTTACATAACCAAGAAAAATCTAATGAACTAAGTCCTTTAGTGAGGCAGTCGGCCACTTGCTCCTTAGTGGCTATATGACTTAGCTCTAGTAGCCCGTTATTCAACTTTTCCTTTATGAAGAATCTATCAATCTCAGATGTTTGGTTCGATCGTGTTGCATCAGGTTGTTGGCAATGTTGATTGTTAACTTGTTGCCACACCATAACTTCATTTGAGTTCCTTGGTCCATCTTGAGCTCGCCCAACAAGGCTCTCAGCCACATTATCTCGGCAACTCCCAAGAGCATGATGGCCCTGTACTTTGCCTCTACTATTGACCTAGCTACTACAGACTGTTTCTTGCTTTTCTAAGAGACCAAGTTACCCCATACAAATAAGCAGTATCCTAAAGTGGATTTTTTTTCATCCACACAACTCGCCCAACCAGCATCACAAAAGCCCCCAATGTGTATGTGCCCATTCTTCCTGAAGATGAACCCCTTCCCTAGTGCACTCTTCAGAAACCTAAAAATCTGATACACTGCATTCATATGACGCTTCATTGGATCATGAATGTAGCGGCTCACCCCGCTCTCTACAAAAGAGATAACGGTCGAGTGCGACATAAGTAGATCAAAAAACCACCAATCTCTTATATCTCACGATCAATCAATTATCATGTCTCTACGCTCAGCTTGGTCTTCTGGTCAATTGGAGATACTACAGGTTTGCACCTCAGCATGCCAGTTTCTATGAGAACTAATACATACTTCCTTTGAGACAAGACCATCCTCTCGGGTTCATGGGCCACTTCAATCTCAAGAAAGTATTTGAGTTGTCCAAGATCCTTCACATCAAGTTAATTGTCCAATCTTATATTTAGTTGAGCAATCTTCGTCTATCACCAGTGATAATGATGTCATCAACATACACAGCAAGTATAATGTGTGACATTAATATTGTCGAAAGAACACAATATGACCTGCATTGATTCGCTGTTATCTCATGCCAACCAGCCTTTCTAAACTTAACAAACTAGACTCAAGGCGACTGCTTCAAGCCATACACCAACTTCCTGAGTCTACACATCTTGCCCATTGTCTGAATTGTACTGAATCCTAGTGGTATCTCCATATATACATCCTCTGACAACTCATCATGAAAAAATCTATTCTTCACACAAGTTGGTGTAATCACCACCTACCATTCACTGTCAAAGAAACCAGTGTCCTCATTTCGCTCATCTTTGCTATAGATGCAAAAGTTTTATCATAATCAATATCTTATGTTTGAGTGTACCATTTTACCACCAGTCGTGCTTTAAACTGCTCCACCTTCCCATCTGGAGTTTGTTTCACGGTGAAGATCCAGTTGCACTCAACTGTCTTTTTTCCCACTAATAGTGGCACTGTCTCCCATGTTCGATTTTTATCGAGAGCCCTAAGCTCTTCATGCATAATTGTTTTTCGCATGGTATCCTCCTTAGCAACCTATTAATAATTGGGTATAGAGATAGTGTCCACAGATGCAATAAATATTCTATGTAAAGGTGATATGTCAGAATACGAAACAAAATTAGCAATGTCATGTTCTCACTCAAAACGAACGGAAGGATATCTCACATTGTCGCAAGAGGTCCTCCTTAAAGTTGGAGGGTTAGGAGAAGGAAGAGGAATCATCACCTGGGAGTTCTGAGTCGGAGGTGAATGGTATAGGTGTCCAAACGTCGGGGAATACTGAGACAAAGAGGCTAGCAGACACAAGTGGAACTGCAGAGACTGTTCCCTCATTTTGCTTCCTTCTTGTAAATACTCTCAACTCACCTTTAGCATGAATCTCATCACCTTTGGGTTCATTCTCCTCACTTTCCAGTTCCTCAACTGATTCATCCTACATCACAGGACAAAACATTGCTCCCGCTTGTACCACTCTCTCATTGTTGCTACACATCCCCTTGGCCTCATATCTCTAGTATCCGACGAGTACCTGAAGAGCAAGGTTACCTCTTAGGTGTAACATGATTCAAGTTCTCTAAATAACACATCCATGCTCAAACAGTTTCTTCTCGATCGGGCTCCAGCTGACATACACCTTCTATATAATAGAATAACCAACAAACACACATTTCACAACTCTAGGATCCAGCTTCTCTGTTGATGGCTTGTTATCCTTCATAAAGCATACACATCTAAAACCCTTCAATGGGAGGATCTCGTTATTATCTCCTTTCAACATCTGACAAGAAGACTTCTAATCCAACACCCTTGAAGGCATCCTGTTGATTAAATGACTAGTTATCAAAAGTGCTTGCCTCCATAAGTGTTTTGGGACATTTGTTGTGATTATCATGCGTCGGGCTACTTCTATAAGGTGTCTAATCTTCCTCTTTGATACTTCATTTTATGTAGATGTGCATGGACATATGGTTTGATGATGTATCCCTTAGCCTGATAAGTTTTCCCAAATACTTTGTTTCTATACTCAGTCTCATTATCAGGCCTCAATACATTCATTACTGCACCATATGGAGACTTGATATCAATAACCATCCATAAAACTTGTGGAACATGACCCCTAAACATCATAATATATTAAGTAAAAAATATCATAACCATTATTCCCAAAATTGATATAAAAGCTATTGGTAAGTTTGTCAAACTCACAAGCATGACAAACAAGTTTTTTTTTGTCATTCATACAAAGAATGATACGACCCACTCAATAAAATAAAACAAGAGTGTTTCATGCTTCTGTGATATAGCAACAACATATCCTCCACATTCTCCCAAATTCTCCCACTAAAGCACTCCTACCATGGATGTCAAAGTTGTGTCCATCCCTCACGGTCCAAGTACCAGAGCATTATGCTATGTTCTAGTTCCAAATGTCAGGCTCGTCCCTTTCTCTTAGAAGATCATCTTACGAATATAAAAAAAAAACAACAAATTTTAGTTGGAGAATATGACACTAATAGAAAAATTAATTCACTGAAAAATAAGCATGCAAAACATTGTCTAAATTTATATAATTGGTATCCCTCACTGTATCTTTACCAACTACAGACAGTGATATACCATCAACAGGTTGGATACTCTCTGGTATTGTTATAGTATATGAAGAAAATTCTCTAGCAGTATCTGTCACATGTTGAGATGCACCAGAATCTACTATCCATTTTGATGATCTTGTGTTGGAAATAGAGGCAAGAGCATGTGTATCACAAGTATATTTGTCAAAATGAGCATAAGTGAGAATGTTACCCTTTGATGATGACTCGTTGGAACCCTCCTCCGCCCCTTCTCATATTGCTTTGTGCTTTCTCTTCAACAAATTCATATACTCGTGATCCTCATTGATAGAATTCAAATTTCTCTCTCCTCTGCTACCACCAAATTTTACCAATAGCCCCATTTTCTAACTTTTGACTACCACAACCACGACGATGATCATACCCACGGCCTCCACCCTCACCACGTCCACCTGTCTCTCTCCTTAGGTGGCCTAGGATAGCTCTTGCTCAAATGCCCAACTTCACCATAATTACAGCACTAGCGAGTCTCCCCTAAACACCTATCATACCTGAGCTCGAGGCAGCCAAAACTGATCACGAACCTAAAAGTCCACTCGGCTCAATGTAGCTTCATGCAACTCTCCTCATGTGTGATCCTCCACTCATCCCTCTCAACACTGTCACTCTTCGGCTCAACCCTCATCACATATCCCTTTAGTTTATTACTACCAGGGCAACCTTGATCCAACATGAACAACTTAGATATGTGGTCTGTTCATCTAGTTTCAAGTCCATAGGAGGGAGATCTAGCTTCACATGTGTTAGAGCACGTGTTAAAGTAGCAGTTCCCGTTAAGACGCTACCTCCATGAATGAGATTGACCAAGATCTCCATAATTTTAGGATCTATCTTCCCCAGAAGTTTCAATCATTTACCTCCCACACTATCTCCGTCTCCTAACATCCTCAACCACAAGAATCCAAGTTAGGATCACTCAAATCACACGTGACTTCCTTCTTGCAAGTTCGTGTGATCCACTTTGCCTTAGCCCGCACGAAGCTGCAACTCCTCTGCCCCGCACGCAAAACCGCAGCCTCTTTAATCATTCGTCTCCCAGTCGTCGAGTGAAACACTAGAAACGAAGCCCTGCCACGCTGCCTTCCTCACTCCCAAGCTGTAATTCCATGCCATCTCTCGCGACTAAAGCCCATTGAGAAGGCAATGACAGGATTGCTGCATATGAAGGACCATCGAAGTGCTCCTGCCTCCCTGCATATACCTCTGTTAGCTCTAACTGCTATTGCTTTGAAGGATCAAAGCAAAAAACTGGGAGTTTCGGGTCTCTTTACGCTAATCCGAGTATCTATACACCGATCCCGACCGAATACCAGGAATATTACGAGTTTAAGGTCTCTTTACACCGATCCCGACCGAATCAAGAAGCTTGCCATTGCTTCACAAGCAAGTTATCGAAGGAAGAGAAATTGAGCAGCTGAGGGCTAGGGCTATGATACTAAATTGAAAAATTGCTCTCAAAATCTAATCTGTACGTTCATAACATGGGCTTAAATAGGGCATTACACTATTTCAAAAATAAAGCCCTAAACTCCTTCAATATTCCCTATTTCCAATAGAGCCCTAAAAAAGGTCCAATTTTCAAATAGGCTAATCCAAGAGGCAGTAAAACAGATGAAGATAGCAAGAAAACAATGCCAAAATCAAGCAAAAAAAAGTGTTATAGTGTCGTTTCACAATTTTCTAGAAGAGTTCATCCCTTGAAAGTCATGCAAGAAAATCCACAAAATAATTTTGTTAGAATTCGAGACCATTATTTTTCTCATATTAGGTTTTTAACATAAACATGCGTTATTGTCTTTGCTTCTTCTATTGCTCATCGCTTTAATTTCAGAGCAAAACTCATCTAAAAGAAAATAGCAATAAGGTTCAAAAACAATCAAAAGATGATGACAAAAGTTACAAGACATAAAATATAGCAACATCGGTCATTGATGTATCCCAACACACCTGTTCAAAAGAAGAGATAGATCAAGAGTTGGACTGCAATTCTTCCATATACTTTGATGTGAAGTACTAAAAGTATAAGCTTCAAGAAAATACACTACTTTAAGTAGAAAAGATAAAAGCGATCATTCTAAAAAACATAATGTGTTCAAGCGCTTCATGATAGTATTCCTAACATTCAAAACTAACATTTAGACTTACTTTGGTTTGGCTTTACATTTAACTTAAGTTAAACTTAAGTTAACCTTCAAGCTTGGGTTTGGGCTAACCTAAGCTGGACTTGGTTTACTTTAGGGCATTGAGATTTAGACATAAGTTTGGTTTGGATTTATATCTAGCTTAAGTTAAACATAAATTAAACTTCAACCTTGGTTTTGGGCTAACCTAAGCTGGACTCAGGTTTAGTTTAGGGCTTTGGGGTTTAGAATGACTTAATTTTCGGCTAAGGTTTAGGCTAGGTTTAGTTATAATTGAATTTAAGTTAGATTACACTCAGATTGAATCTTTAAGCACAGAGCTAAAACACATTGGAGGGAAGTTATCCTTATGGCAAGTAACAAATTCAAATCAGCTTGAAATTGATCATAGTCGACTCAACTTGAATTGGGCACAAGCCGAGACACTCAAACTCAACTACAGCTAAGCTGTGCCTGCATCCACTTTGACAACCAGCAAATATAAGAATTACAACAACTTGTCATGCAACACAAGGGCATGGCATGTTTATTAAATCGCAAGAGAATCAATACACTGCAGAAAGCGAAACATCCAGCATCCTGGAAAAAGATCTGGTGAAAATTGTGTCACTATCTTTTTAGATCTCCACACAATTGCTAATCTATCAGAAGTGAAGTTGAACTATCATACCATACAGTTTGTACTTGCCAAAAAAATGAGTAGTCAAATAATTTCTTGGAAGATATACATACGTAGCACAAAATTCTTATGCATTTACATATCTAACACCTAAACATCAGCTTTTACATATATACCAATTCACCCATGCATGAAAAGATATGTCACTTTTTAAAAGTCAACATGGTGGTTTCTTTGAAGCGATATAAAAGATTTGGGTGAGAAAAATGTAAAAAGTAAAGGTGTTAGATGTAAAAATGCATAGGAATTGGGTGTTATGTATGTAAATGAGTCTACTGTCTTCTAAGATTTCTAAGTCCAAGTTCAGGACAGAAAAAAAAACAACAGGTATCCTTGTAAAGCCTTGATGGCGCAATCTTGGATGTGTGTGGCTTGGATTTTAATCTGTTTTATTTTCATGTTTCAAAACTATTTTGTTGCTTCAAGGTTATGACCTTTCAGATGCCAATAAAGAATGCCTAAATGGCAAAGAAAATGCTATAAAACTTTAACATGTAAATAGATAGGATCAGCAATAGAGATAGAATACCCTATTTCAGTAATGCTGGGTTCATTCCATGGTAGAGGAAATGATGTGAGTGGTATAGCTATGACGTACTACATTAATAAATCAGGTCATATAAAATTTTCAGTGTTCGTCAATCTCGTAATAATGTATTTGCATCATTTAGGATAAAAAGGGGCAGAAGTTTTAAGAAGATAAAAATGGATTAAAATTTGAAAACTAACAATCTTAAGAAAAATTATTCATTTACCCAAAATTTAACAATTTTCTTTTACAAAAGAGAAGTTTTAAAAAGATAAAAGGGCTTAAACTAGTAAATCATTTAATGAAGTAAAATTATTAAGTCACCCAAATTTAAAAAAAAATCCGGGCCCACTCCTTATTATATCCTTAAAATGAGGATTATATTGAGAAGATCAAGTTTCTTTAGCACACTTTATACCGGATTTGAAGTGCCCAAATCTCACTTTTGGCCCACGTGAAACAAAACTAACTTGAGGCTCGCAAATATAAAATAGAAATAACAAACACAACCACAAAAAATAAGAACAATATAAGCTAAATGATTTAGAGGAGCAGAAGGCACAAATATTTCCATTATAAAAAAATTATGGAGGAGCAAAATTGAGAGAAATAACAGAATCAAATAATCTTATCACAAAGAAAACAAAAAGGAGTGATAAAGATGACACCAAATTGGAGTAACCTTGCCCAAAAGAAAGGTGGAAATTAAAAAAAAAAAGGACTTGCTCTCTCAAAACCACTAAGACTAACAATTGATCATCCAACTCATTCATCTAGAAAATCTGATTGCAAGTCCCATATTCAGAAGTTGTAGCATCCTCTCTTTTGTTTCACTTGCAGCCACAAGTTCACATGATTAAAAGGTAAGGTCGCGTGCAGATCAATGTATAGAAGAAAAGAAATTGGGGTAAGATACATATATTATGTTTATGTAATAGAAAATGTGTATAGAAGGCTGAAGACAAACTCTCCAACCAATGAAATAATTTAAGAGATTAAGGATCTATTTGGGGCAGCTGCAGCTTATTGACAATCTGCTGATAAGCAACTGATCTAGATAAGCTGTTGATCAGCAGCTGATCTAAATAAACTAATTGGTTGTTTGGTTTGTGCTCTTGAAACCAGCAATTTTGCAGTTATTTCTGGAAAATGACCATTATGCCCCTGTGCAGTAAGATTGTTTGCAACAGAACTCTCATAAAATTATATTTGATATTTGAGCAGCAAAAAACGACTTCAGAACAGTACAAAAAATAAAATACAGACTTCACGTAACAGTGAATATTAAATATAATCCAGATCCTTTATGGTAAAAAATAAATAATTAGGTAAATAGCTAAAAGCAAACTTGTTAATCTTGAGAAGAATTCTACACATTTCAAGCAATTTCAAAAAAAAAAAAATCAATGTCGTGTCGGTTGTCAAATTAGAAATTGTCGGCCGCCGGAATGGATATCTCGACGCCCGATTTTAAAAGAAGTTTAATTTAATATATATATATATATATATATAATTTGAAAAAAGTAGTATTTTAATTTTTTTTGAAATACAAGACCGAACCGATCTCATATCCACGATAGTTTAAATGATCGAGCACAATACCGTAAGCGATACATATATCCAGAGGAACAGACATATTACTTATTAATGCAGCTCGATTAAATAAACTAAAGAATTTATGGCATTCGTTTTAGTCTGCGAACCTTTATATTGACCAACAAGTTTCCCTATTTAATACGAGAGATTAAATAGGGTTTATTTTAAGCTGGGTTTTTAAGTTCCCTATAGTTCCCTATAGAGGCAAACCCCTATAGTTAATTACATCTTAAATGACTGAAATCACTTAAGAAGACTCGATTAAAATCAGTGGGTCTGTCTTCAAGATTGCAAAGCTTAGGTTTCCAAGGTTAATTATAAGGAAATCAAAAGGGAATGGCTCAAAAGAGGAACAATTATTTTCATGAGTCAATGGAGTGAAAGGTAGAGGATGCCACAGATCCAGGGAGAACCCCGGTGAGTTCCCAACTATCCTACGATTGGACCTTAACTCTAAGGAGACATCCTACACCTCGTCGTCGTGATCTCGATCGTCGCCCTCCGCTCACTTGCTTCCATGCTCCGCTTCTTGGAAAGAATACTCTAAGATCCTTAACATAGCGATTATAAACTCAGGTTTATGGTGTGTATAAATTTACAGTTGTTGGGTCAGTGGCTCACTACAAGGTACCTCCTAAACTGGGTGTCCTACTGGCCTCTAACCTAAAAGTCCCCTGCAAGCCTTTAGAAGCAACATTAATTATAAAAGGGAACATGCAATGCAACGCAGTAAACAGTAATATTACATGCATGAATTATGTGTGTACACATGAAAGCATGCAGTAGCAAAAGTAAACGCAATAAATGTAAAACAAACCTGTACACCTGACGGACCGACGATTCCTGAAAAGGCTCGAGAAAAAGCGGCAGAAGAACCAAAGTAATTCGAGGAAAACCGTTGAAAAACACGAAGAAAGTCCAAAGGAAAAAAAATCACAAGTGCTTTACAAAAGTTTCGAGGAAGCCGTATGAAAACACATAAAAATCCGATTTAGATAAAACCGTAGGAAATCACATACAAAAAATCCAAAGAAAGAAAGAAAGCTGTAAGCATTCGGGTCGGGCTAGGCTCAGAATTAGGTATTCTCGAGAGACTCGGAAGGCAACTATTGGTCACCTGTATGTATAGAATCCGACATTCAACTAGAAAGGTGTCCTACTATACCAACTTCAGTGGGTACTCCTTAACCCAATACCGGCGATTGACAAGTAGACAATTGAATCTTGCTATTTAAATTTTATATTTTGGCACGCTTATATAGGTTTCATACATAGAAGAAAAGTAATATCAATTTTTTGTAGTCAAAATATTTTGAAAGTAGCGTATTTGTTCTTATCATTTTCTTTTCATTTTCTTTTTATTGAAAATTTTATTGAAAATATGATTATCCACAAGTCAATCGCACTGTTGGGGCTAGGACCACCAACCTAAGAAGGCAAGAGTGTCCTGCTAGTCTAGCGTCGGTGAATAATATCGTCCTCCTACGTTTCACCGGGTCCCTGAATTGGGTCCCGATGTTGTAGGATAGAACATTATTCTGCTCTATCAGCGAATGCCTTTATCATCAAGGCCTAATACCCCAAAAAGGTCGTCCAACTTGCGACCTTGCTTGATGGTTTCACATATAGTCATTGCTATACGAATGTGCTTATGTTTCAGACATAAACATTTAAAACCCAAATCAAGAAGCAAGGAGAGTGAACAAAAAAGACAAGAAATGCAAAAAAAGACTAACCCGCCTCCAAAGACAATTTAGAAAGAAAAGCCAAAGTGGTAGAAGGATTAGCCTAAAACATCCACCCGACGGGACTTCTCGAATGAGCAATGAGATGGGCACATTCCCCGATGCTAGCCAAGAACAAGCCCAAAATGCACAATTTAGAGACCTCCAAGGTACTCCCAAACCTTTCTCAAATATATCAAGATTTTCTTTTCTCTTTTTTTTTCTTCTTTCTTTTCCTTCTTTTTTTCCTTTTTTTTATTGCAAACAATTCAGCCCGCAGAATTGGGCCCTGGAACATCTCCAAACATTTGACAAATCATGCCTCCAAAAGAGGCATTTGAATTCTTCCAAATAACAAGAGTTGAAGTATTCCATTGTACCAACATTAAAGCATTCAATTCCACCTCGAGCCAAAAGCTTCCAATGCCATATGGACCCAACATCATTCAAAGAATCCCATATAGGCGCTCACGGCCAGGGCAACAAGGAGCCATCAAACAGGTGCACAAGAGAACCAACAGACACAAACGAGGGGGCTCTCGGGTAGAAGCAACTAAAGGGGAGCCACCGGCTAACACTCAACACAAACAGGAGAACACAACAGGAAGGCTCACGGCTAAGGGGACGCCAGGATGGAACACCAACCCACACCCACACTCAAGAAATAGCAGGAAGGCCCATGGCTAGGGGAAGCAGCAAAGGGGACAACAAAGCCCAAACCAGGCAAAAGAAACACAATAGGAAGGCTCGCGGCCAGGGGCAACTAGAAAATAAAACCAAGCCCAAAACAAGCTCCCAAGCTTTAAAAGAAAGCCAAATTTTCAGCCAACATATATTTCGAATAGGGAAGCCTCAACAGGAGCCTCAACAGGAAATGAAACCCTCAACAGGAAATGAAACTAAACACCAAAACTACTGCTCAAAACATCAAACAGATTCCAGTATGCATTCGAACAGGAGCAGCAGCAGGAAGCAAAACCGAACCACTAAAAGAATTGCTCAAAGCAAGAAATAATCTCAACATGTATTCGAACAAGAGCAACAGCAGAAAGAGCAAAACCGAGCCACCAAAAAGCTGCTCAAAGCACAAAAAAACATTCCAGCATATATTCAAATAGATTGAACAACAGGAAGTAAAATCCAGCCACCAAACCAAACCTCCAAGAGCCCCAAAATTGAATAAAAGCCACCTGAATATGTTTCGAGGAGGGCAACATGGAAGCACAAAACAAAGCCCCCAAATTAAAATCTTCAAAAGCCCCAGTGTCAAATCAGTATAGCAAACGAAACCGCAGCCCATAGGGCTAAAACAATCCAGAAATCCTCCATGTTAAACCCAGGCATCAAGAAAGACCGCAGCCCAGGAGGCTAAAACAGCCTTCAAACTTCAACATACCAGCATAGATGTGATAAGAACATAAGGAGGAAGCTTACACATGCGTAAGAATTAAACCATGTCTTTCATTAGCCTACATTCTTAGCTAAGTACCATGGAATATTTAAAACAGGCCTAATAGCATGTATTTGAACTGAAGTAAGCTAAAATCTAACATCTAGTCATTATTCCAGCATTAAATGTCATCAAGAACAAAATAAATCCCCACTATGCATGGAGGAGCAGCAGAGAGGAAACATACCTTGCTCAAGCTTCTGTAATCAACAAAAGAAAGCCACGATACTCCTAAACCTCAAGCTCACAAACAAAGCCACAACACTCCCGGACTCCAAGCTCACAAGCACAACCACAGCACTCCCGGAATCCAAGCTCGCAAACACCTAGCCGAGAAGAAATTTTCGCAGAACCTCCCCAGGCCACAAGCTTCGTCACCTCTCTGAGAACTCTCCCCACCGAGTTTTATCGACACCAGAAAAAAGAAAGAGGAGCTCGCAAGACCTCTCTTGACAAAGCACAACACCCACCTAAAAAAAAAAAGAAACACCGCAGCCAAGGCCACAGCGAAGAAAGATATGGGAGGAGAAGTTTCCCCATTCATGACCCAGGGAACAAACGCACCCAGTCAACCTACCCCGAATGAGCTTCCACGCAAAGAGACGAAGCAGAAAGCTTCGAAAAGAGAAGATTTCGGGCAAAAGATGTCGAGAGGGGAAGAGCCAAATCTATGCCATAAACTTTCTAATAATCGACAAGAGCTGACGACTTACATTTCGGAAAACTCTGAGGCAAGGAGGAGAGATTGGAGGGAGGAGTCGAGCTCTTTGTGAGGAGTGGGGAACAAGTAGGGAATGATGCCCAATGGGAACACTTGGCATGGGAAGGAGAGTTGTTGCGGCCGAAAAGTGTGGCTTGCTCGCGCGGCGGAGAACAGCGCCAGTTCGCCAACGAAGAAGCGGGCGGCACCGTCAAGTGTCTGCAATGAGGCAACGTAAGGTCCCAGAAAGTTGTGTACATTGCTAGACGGAGGCTAGCCATGTCTTTGGATTCTCTTCTCCTGCCCTCCGTTGGATACTCTTGACCGCATGATCTCTTCTAACAAAGCTCCTGCAACCTATTTTTGTGCATTCTCGAATCCAAGAACTCAGCCGGCGCAGAATTGAAGAAGCGTTAGATGGATACGGGGTCGAGAGGGGCAACGGGGTAATAGTCCTCTGAAGGAACGCGGGCCGTCGGGTCGAACCCGCGACCGCATTTATAAGAAAACTTTGATTGGCTTATTAGGATAAGCAGCACAAACACAGTAACCAAATAGGCCACCCGACGTTTTCAAAACGCACCGCACAAAATAAACTGCCCCTAAGATATAGACCAAAGAGATCTTCAGTCAACATAACCAACAGAATATCAATAAAAATATCCTAAAATATTGAACTCAAACCTATCTCTATCAAGCATCAAACCACAAGTTGTAATACCTCTATAGATTATTCAAATCCATTTCACCGCCTCCCAATCAACTTGACCAAACTTATCCCTTTGCAATATATTGTAGTACACATAATTATCAAATTGGCTTCTCCTAAGCCAATAGCTAATAATAAATTTGTCAAACTTCTTGTGCCACTGCTCAACGACTACGTTAGAACATATAAGAACATATAGTGACTTCTTTAATAGACACAACTAATCCTCCTTTTGTTATAACTTCAAATCTAAGCGAGTGTTACATGTGAACCTCCTTATCTAACTTCAAGTCTAAGAGGATGTTACATGTCAATCTCCTTATCTATAATACCAAGAGAGAATTTTTCTTAACATTCAACTATTTTAACTAGGTAAAAAAATAATTATGCTTGGCATGTGAGAAAATTTCCATAAAGCCCGCATCTTACTTTTCATAATATTCCTTTAAAACCAATCGTACATTGTATCTAATACTGTCATTTCTCTAGGTTCTCTCTTTGAGATTGAAGAGTCATTTGAACCCACAAGTCTTTTTTCCTTTAAGTCAAGCAACACCACAAGTCTCTTTTTTGTAAGACTTCAGCTTCGCTATCATATAAAGTTGTGGTCTACTATTTTAACTCTTCCATTGATCAGTTCCTCAAAAGTGCACAACATTTGATCACCAATAAACTATACAGCAAAAAAGTGCACGATACTTGATCACCAATAAACTATACAACAAAAAGAGCATAACAATCATATGAGATCTTGAAAAATTATCATAACAAAATCTTTGAGGTGTTCTAATGTAGTGTGAGAAGCAATCATTGCTTCTTCTTATAGTGGTATTACTTCCTCCCAAGGTCAATAAAAAATAGTTTGTTGTGATGAGTAATCACTAGATTGTTCATGCTCCACTTCAAATATGATGCCATTTTACATCTTAATATCTTGTTAAATTTTCAATTTGCACCAAAGTCTGTTGAAGTATGTTTGAGACACCAAACTTGGGATAACTGATGATAAAAACTTCAGGTGACTTCTGATTAATGTACCAAATCATGTCTCCTTCAACTCAATCTACATTTCTTAGAAATATATACTTCTTCAGACCAACCTCTAACACACCGGTTTTCACGTATGAACAATCAAAACAACTAAAGACCCTTATAACTAAATATATTGAAAGATAACCTGACAATCTTCTCAATAATCGTTAACTAAATAATCTTACAAGTGATGTCATTCAACAAATAGCATGTAAAATTAATAAACTATACCAAAAAATACTTAACCAAACCAAAATTGGACAACCGACTTTCTTGAGTGTCATGTTCATCCTTACTGACATTCCATTTTATTGAGGTCTACCCACTTATAGCCATGTGCTTGACAATAGGTTCCATTTCACAAAATGCCTTAAATTAGGAAGAAAAAGATTTTAAACTATTTTCATGCAATAATCTCTAAATTTTCTTGCACATTTGCTTTTCAATTTGAACCTTTCACCACATAAATGTCTCAAATAGATAACTATTTTGCTTGAGCATACAAGCATATCTACCTTGAGAAATTAGTAGAAACCACAAGTTAGATTACATATAATTCAAAATACCCTTGGTCATGGCAAACTCTAATAAGAAGTTTCAATCTCTGATGCTTATCAAGAATATCATGTTCACATAACTCTAAAATCTTATCTTCTCGTGATAGCAAATCTCTCTTGCTCAACTCTAATATATCCGGTTTTAATATATGCTTAAAACTCATGTCGCATAAAGTAATCAAATCATTTGAGGAAGAAATTCATGCATCATCTATCATTGTGTTTCCTTAAAGGAAGAAGCGATTGTCAATTTTCTTTGCCTTTGTAAAAACAGTAATACCTTAAAACATGTAAGACTTTGCCTTCAATAATAAATCTACATACAAGGATTCCAAATAGTCAAAAGGCAGAAAATTCTTCTTCAAAACTAGTACATATTTGAGCTTAGTATAGTTTTCACAGTCCATCATGTGCCTTAATCGAAATTTTCCTTATCCCAACAATCTTATAGGTCATGTCATTAGCTACAAGGAATTTTATAGCATTGAAAAAACAATAATAAAAAATAATAATAATAAAAACGAGTAATCATATAATATAAAGATCCTCAGTCAATAATTTGAACTTTTATATGTAAAAAATAATCTGCAAAAGTCAGAAACCACAAAAAAAAAAGATAAATTAAAACAATCACACAAACACTTTTATTTTCTTTAGAGTTGATGCTACTTTAGAGTTAGAATTACCTTTTTTTATTATCTTTGAATGCATTAACTTTTTCGTTAGGTCTCATTTGATTGCTTGAAATTAGAAATTATGTTTTGAAAATGATGAAGCTTGTTAAAATAATCATTTGATTGGATACATTTAGATCCTATCATTAAGTTCAAACTCCACAAACCTCCTCAAATCTCCAAAATAATTCTCGCTTTCTAAAATATATTTTTCATCTTCAAATAACAAATGAGCCTTTCAGGACTATGATGAAGCCTCATAAACAATAAAGTTTTCAATTGTCATAAAATTAGATGATATTAAATTACTCTAATTCTTAAATTGATGAACAAGTAGATTAGGATCATGCAGTTTATTTGCAGCTAACTGACAATGTTAGTTTCAATTGCACACCATCTATCCTAGGTCAAAAGGCAATTATATGTGGACCATATGCAAGTTGCATTATATATTATAATAGCTATTACTCCTTAATTTTTGCCGAACATCTTGCATTAGTGTCATTGCTTCTTAAGAATCTTAATGTCATTGCAAATTAGAAAAACACATAACTGAACATTTGCATCAAATAGGAGAGAAACAGATTCAATATAAATTTATTGTGATGAAATCAGGCACAAATCAATGAATATTTTTTGCCCTTTAACAATGATTAATTAATTTGGTTGTCGAGTACATTATTGCTTGAAAGGTAAAAATGGACATAGAGAAAACAAGAAATTTAACTAATATAATGGCTATCTGAATTTCATGTACAAACATACGAAATTTATAGTTCAGTCCAAAGTTATTTTTGGATCTACAATCTCTATATCATTCAACAAAGGATGTTTAAGCTTTGTTTTCATTAGTAAAGCCAATCAACATCCTGCGAACCAAATTAACATTTCAAGTACATAGAGCTAATTTTATCTACAACTAAAAAAGAATGAAAAAGATAATTAATGGATGAAAAAGTTCCGAAATGCTAGCTTAATATAGGCCCCAATGTATCCTTCTTTCATGCAATTTAGAAAGCCAATTATATCTGTTTGACACAAGTACCTAACTTCCATTAAGGAAAGTACACGTGAAAAGTACACAATAGTTATCACTCCATTATCATTTATCAATAAACAATGTATGAAAAATCAGAAAATCAGGGAGGAGATTGACAAGAAATCTCACCGATAGATTGAAGACTCTGAAGCACACAGCCTCAGGAATCAGGAAATGTTTAAGTTATATAAATGATAAGCAGAAAAAAAGGCTATTTGTCCGAAACGTCTTCACTCAAGCCTTAGTTAGCATTATTTGGTGAAATCTGGATTTTGTTAGCCCCCTTCAGAAAGCACTAGTGATTACAGAGCTCTCGTCGGAATCGTTGAGAATATCGGAGATGAATTTGATGAGAGAGCAAAGTCCACCCAAGAAATTGTGGTCGATCACCCCATTCCCCTCCAGAACATGCGCGAAATCTACAAGCCTCACCCTCGCCCGGCCAGGGCCTCGATCATCCTCTGAACCACCACCGTCGTAGGCCACTAGGATGGAGGCAGAGTAGAATTGGAAGAGGGTCTGGTCCTCGAACCACGCCTTAAGTTCACGTAACTGGGCAAGAACTCCCTCCGAGCCGCCATAGACGGCAGATGCGAAGGCGCAGTCGGGTTTACAATCAGAGGCCAGATTGGACGAAACGAAGCGACGGAGGACACAACAGACGTCGTCCTTGTCGGTAAACCGGCGTACTACGTCGTGGCTGGGACGCCAGAAGCTGCAGTCATTGTTGTTGATCTGAAGACCGGAGATGCGGAAGCCAATGAGAGCAGATGTGGTTTCACGGTCCTTGGCGAGGCACTTGCGAAAGTAGTCCTCGGGGGCAGAGGGAAACCACGTACGGGATCCGATCTTGAGGTCGATGACGGAGGGAAGACGGAGGCCAGCAAGGAGATCGTCGAGTACGAGGTGCGGGTGGAGACCGGAGCCGTCTGAGGCGAGGAGAAGCTGGGTTCCGTGGAAACCAGGGAAGAAGGAGCGGATGTGGGAGGGAATGTGGGGTTCGCAAGAGAAGGAAGTGTAGAAGGTCAATTCGTTGGTTCCTCGGTCGTCGCTTTGAAGGGGTTTGTAGAAAAGGCCTGAGCCGTCGACGAGGGGACCAAGCCGGCCATCTCTGGCATGGTGACCGGCCACTTGGTGCTCCGGTGGCTTCAGCATCGCCGTCAGTGAGCACCGGGCTGACAGAGAAGGGCCGAGGGGAAGGGAATCAAGCGGTCAGACACCTGGGCTGTGCGGGGAGGGAAAAAATATTCGGGATTCACATTCATTGCACTCAAAATTTCATATTTTCAATTTTTTATATCTAAAATTTATTATTCATATTTATACCAGCCAAAATATTATAGCAAACACAAAAATAGCATTTCTTAGGCTTTGCCCCATGGAATCCTCCATTCTTGGATATGCCTTCAAGGTTTGTTCTACATATGCTCATAATCCATCAAACTGTCCTAAGTTTTCTACAAATGTTGAAAATGTTATTACACCTTTAAATAGGGAAAGGGAAAGAAATTATAATAGGAGTACTAGCGCCTTTGGTAATCAAAGACATTGAAATAAATCTGTGAATACTTTTACTTTTGGACCCCTGCATGTTAACAGTGTCAAGGTTAATTTATCGATGATAGCCCCAAATCTTAATGTCCATGATAATGATACTACTATTAGTAATGAATCTTTAGCTAATAGTATCTATGTTATAAGAACTTTCACTTTTTAATGAGGTTAATTTCACTGTTAATTATAATTCTACTATCATTTTGGATTATAGTACTAATAATATTATATATATATATATATATATATATTATCTAATGCATCAATTTCAGATAATCATACTGTTGATATAACTTCAGTTTCTGATGTTAAAATTATTGTTAGTACTGTGGAAATTTCTAATATTAATGTGATTGCAGTCATTTCTGGTTCAAATGTTGCCAATGTTAAAATTGTTGCTATTAATGTTTGTGTTGCTAGTAATGTGGTTGTTTCTGATATTATCACGCAACAATTTTTTCAAGTTCTAATGTTGGTAAAGTTGCTAATACTTTTATTTCCAATGCAAATCTTTCATCTATTGGCAATAATTTAAATATGAATCATTCTGGAAGTATATATTCTTCTTACAATCATGTTTCTTCGAGAGCAATAAGGGTAGATCTAAATGATCTATCATATTTCTTGGTTATGGTTCCCCTTTTTTAATTATATTGTACATGAAATTGGCTGTTTGGAATGTTAGGGAATTTTATAATGAACCTTGGATAGTGGATTGTAAGAACATTTTGAAAAATCACGAGTGATTTCCTTCGTCATTTGGAAACTAAATTATCATATTCTTCCTTATCTGATACTTATGCTTTAGCGCAACTTTTTTTTAAAGTGAAAGTCGTGTAGATAAATTATACCTCTAATAATGGGATAATTTGGATTAAATGGAATATGAGTATTTACGGTTTAGTCGTCACTAATATACATTCTTAATTTATTCACCGTCTTATCACTTTTTATTCTTCTATTGAGTTCTTTGTTATTGTTATTTATGAGAATAATTGTGCTTCAAATAATTGAAATATTTGGGATTCTATTATTTCTATTGCTGATAATATGTCTAATCCTTGGATGTTGATGGGTGATTTTAATTATATTAGATCTATTAAGCAAAAGGTGGGTGGATCACCTCCTATTCTTAGTAAATTTTTTTATTTTAATAATTATATTTCTAATGTAGGTCCCATTTGAGCCACATAATTATGACTATTCTTTTAATTGGTTTAATAACCAACTCAATGCTCTCATTAGATGTTTATTTGATAGTTCTTTGTAATTCTCTATCGATTAATTCTTTTCTTGAGTCTTTTTTAAAGGTTTTAAATTGTTCTTCTTCTGATCATCATCTTATCATGATTTCTATGGACAAAATTCTTTGTACATTTATATTTAAAAACTTTTGGACACTTAGTCTTAATTTTATACAAGTTGTTACTACTGCTTGGAATATGCATGCTAAAGGTGATCCTATTTTTTTATCTTTGCAATAACCTCAAAATATTAAGCATGCACTTAAAGGTTGGCATTGGAATTCTTATAATATTTTATCTAAATTTATTAATGAGTTTAAAAATAAGCAAATTTTGATTCTTTCTCAACTAGATAATTCACCTCTCTCTAAAGATCTTCTTGCTCGTGCTTCATACTTACAAAAATAGTATCTATAAAACTACTACTTGTGATTATAAATTGGCTAAGTAAAAAGCCAAGCCTATTTGGTTATCTAAGGGAGAGGATGATGTTAAGTCTCTGTTTCAAAGAGCTAAAGTTAGATATAATTCTAACTTCATCAAAGAAATTTCGGTTAATAATGATTGTACTCATAACCAAGATGATATTTATAAAGAAGCTATATCTTTTACTTTTGTTTGCTTAATAAGAATTGTAAAAATATATTTTTAAGCAGTATACTTTTCCTATAAAAAAAATTGAGGAGGATTGTGAAGTTTTTAATCAAAGCATTTTTGATAATGTTAAGAATGTTTTTTTTTTCTTTATTGGTTCTAATAAGACTTCTGGGCCTTATGGTTTTACCTCCAAATTTTTAAAGGAAATTTTGCATATTATCGGGGAAGGTTGTGTTGTTGTTATTAAATATTTTTTCAAACTGCTAAATTGTCTCAACGAATCAAACATATAACCCTTGTTATTATTCCTAAAAGATCTGATGTTAAATCATTTTTTGATTTTAGGCGTTTATCTTAATGTAATACCTTTTATAAAGTCATTATTTTTCTTTTAACTAAAAAAATGAAAATTATTCTTCATAATATTATTCATCTGACTTAAGCTGTGTATATTAAGGGACGTGATATTGCTAATGATATCATCTTTGTTAATGATTTGCTTTATGATTCTAATTCTATTAACTCTGCTAGACAATTTTGTGTTAAAGTGGATATTGCTAAAGCTTTTGATAAAATGATTAGGAATTTCTTATTTGATATGATGAAAATGATTAGTTTTCCACCTATATTTATAAAATGAATTTATGCTTGCATGACTGAAGTTAATTTTTCTGTCAATATAATAGTGAATTAAAGTATTAGTTTCATTTATCTTTTAGTTTAAGACAAGGTTGTCTGCTTTTGCCTTATCCTTTTGCCATTATTATGGATATGCTCTATGATATGTTTGAACATAATTTGAATAGAAACACTATTCAGATTTCTCAATTAATTTATGATGGTGATATTTTAATTTTTGAAAAAGCTTATATTCTTTCCATTAAGTTAATTACCGATACCTTTTAAATATTTAGTGAAGCAACCAATCTTTACATAAATGCTTCTAAATCTGATATTGCCTTCTCTAATTCTATGGATGCCTCTACTCAATGTAATATTTCTTTGTTATGAGGTTTTTCTATTACATCTTTTTTTTTTTTTTTTTTTTTTGGTTTGGTATTGCCATTAAACCTTCAAAACTTGTCATTAATAACTATTATTTTCTTATTGATAAAATTTATAGTTTTTTGGCAAGTTTAAATCAAAAACTTTTATCTTATGCTGGTAAGCTTTAACTAATTTATGTAATGAATTGGATTTATCTATATTATTAGTTTTGTTTGACAATTTTACCTAAAGAGTTGAGAAATAAAATTTTTCAATGATATCTAATTTTATTCATAGTAACGAAGATTAAAAAAAAACTTCATATTGTTTCTTGGGATAAGGTTCATATGTCTAAGCATTATTGTGGTCTTGAGCTTCCATCTTTAGATACTATTAATAATTTTTTGTCAGTCCAAAATCATTTGAAAATTTTACAACTATGATTCTCTTTTATTGAAGTGGTGCTTTAATTATGGTGGTTTTATTTGAAAGTATTCTTGTTCTAAAGTATCTCTTGTTTTGAAATATTTAGTTAATGTTGCTGAAGGAATTAGATCAACTTTAACTTTTAAAAATTATTCTAATTAGTCAACTATTTTTCTTTTATGAACTTTGGTTTAATGGTTTATCTTTAAACGGTAAATTTGATGACATTAATTTTACTTGATTTAATATTCTTATTAATGTTAAAATTAATGATGTCTAAAGTAATAATTGCTGGAACATTGATCATTTCATAAATACTCCTAAAGATTTCATTAATGATATTGGTAGTATTTAAATTTCTCACTCTTATTCTTATCTTTGGAAATATACCAATGTTTAATGTCATAAGTTTGTGTATTTCTAGTTATACAAATCTTTTCCATACGTGGATTGGTTCAAACTTATTTGGTTTAAAGGCTATGCCATTAAATTTATTTTTATGACTTACAAAATTATTTAAAAAGAGTTTAAAACTTGTGATATCATCACTTTAAGATGAAAGAATAATAATAATAATACACGTGTTCTATGTTCTAATAGAGTAGAAAATCATGAACATCTTATTTTTGAATGTCAATTTTCTTATTAACTTTTTAATAAATGTGTTCCTATTGAATTTTTTTAATTGCTCTCTCAAATATTTTTTAAGTCTTACATCACTATCAAAGTAGTTCTTATAAAATTTTTAAAAGACTGTACCTTCTTACTTTGTAAATTACTACTTATTTCATATGGATTGAAAGGAATTCAAGAATATTAAAAAATACATCTACTCCTTTAGATTTGATTCTTTGTAATATTCATTGGATGGTCATATTTAAGAGGAATTTTCCTGATTATATCATTAATTTTTATGGATTTAAATCTGATCTTCTGTAGATATGTTTTTCTTTTCTTTTGTTTGTAGTTCTATTTCTGAGAGGTATTGTTCTTCTTTTTGTTTTCCTCTTTAATTTAGTTTGTTTTTGGTTGGATGGCTTTTATTATTGTTCTTTTCAATCTTTGTATTTAGTTTTCTGACTTGTTGTTGTTTATCATTTTAAATATCACCATTGTGATTATTCATTATTCATAATTTTTAGATGGTATTTTGAAATAACTTCTGCAAGTTTTTCTTTGCTTTCTTTCATTGTTGGGTGTTGCTTGTTTCTTTTCTTTTCATGGTATTTTAGTTTATGCTATTTGTCCTTTCCTTGTGTTGTTGTTGTTAAATGTCTCCCTCTATTGGCTGCGTTTTTCTATTTTTTATGTATATGTTATTAGTTTGTGTATTCTCTTTTCCTCTATGTTCCTTCTAGAGATTTCTTGTTTTTTGTTCTTCTATTTTTGTTTGTTGTTTGAATGTTCTATTTCTTTTTGTGGCTCTTCTAGAAGTTGTTGGTACTTTTATTATTGCTGTTAATGTTGGTGTAGGTTGTTCCTATTAGTTATTGGTTAGTTCATAATGGTTGTGTTTGGTTCTCTCTATGGTTTGTTGATTTGTTGATTCGAGCTGTAGTTGTTGGTTAGTATATTGTGGTTGGCCTTTTGATTAGCTTGCATTTCATTCTTGATTATTACTAATTCTTGAGATTGGCTATAAGCATTGATGAAATCCATCAGTTATTAAAATTCAACTAGATTCTAAATATGTTTTATTTATTTAAATATTGGATGAAATTTTAATATTTTACTACATGCTTAGTAATCTATAAGTTTTGTTATTATTGTTGATGTTGTTGATGGTGTTGATGCTGACAGAGTAGGCTTGGAGTTTGGATTTTTTTGTTGTAGTTGGTGGTGTTGCAGTTTGAGGTTTCTCTTATTTGCTTGTGGTGTTTTATTTTTGAGCTTGTTATTTTATTTTATTTTATTTTATTTTATTGAGTGAGTTGTAATTTGAGTTTTCAAGCTACAACTCTTTGTTTTCTTTTAATAAAGTTGGGCATGACCCTAACGTTTTCCCTGAAAAAAAAAGCGAACCTTTATTTTTCTGTCACTTTCTTCCAACATGTACTTTGATTTAAGGCAAAATGGAGGAAAGACAAGATTTAAGGACTTGTAGAATTTAATTGTCATTTTTGTTGATTGGCGAGATTTAGGTTAAATGTTACTTAACTTTTTCTCAAATCTTCCTAACAAATAGCCCCTAAGAAAGAAATAGTGTGGTTGTTGGAGAAATGTCGTTAAGTGGGTACTATAACTATACATAACAAAATTTAAGTGTGAAATATGTAAAATATCAAGTTTTGAGTGCTACGTAGATAAATCCCCTTATTTGTTTTTTGCTCTTCTTTTTTGTGGGATTTACATACATACCACACAAGTTTTTAGCATTTACATATCTAACACCTAAACTTAGCTTTTTTACATACGCACCATGCAAAATTATGAAATAATAAAAACAGACACCCTATGTGTCGTGCCATAACCCTATACTATAGCTCCGTTTAAAAGAAGTACTACCCTTATCGACATCTACAGTAATTCTCTCCTTGTATGTGATCCAACCTTGCACAATACTGGAGTTACTCCACTTCCCTCACAATCACAAACACAGAAAGGCAACAAGCATGTGATATTTCATTATCCTTATCTCTCTCACTATTTTTGTTTTGAAAGTCGAGAGTGGAAAAGTTATGTGAAATTTTAAGGCTCACCCCTTCTCTCATGATCACAAATATAGAAAGGCATCAAGCATGTGATATTTCTCCCTTCTGATAGGTAATGCCACCTCTAAACATCTATATCATTTCCCTTTTAAAAAGAAAGGTTTGTTAACCATTTAAAAACTAGTAGTTCAATTGCCTACAAAATTTGTATTACAACGTATAAGTTTAATAATGGCTTTGCAATATAATGGGTTCATGCTTATGTTTCATCGAATACTAGTTGAACCATCCCGATTGGTAGGATAATAAGAAGTAGCCATTGCTGATTTTGGGGATTTAATTGGTGGAATCCAATTAGTAAATCTTATTTGTTGAATCTTATTAACAATTAAAGAATTTCATGGAATTGGAATTAAAAGCATCTACTGAATTAAAATTTAATTTGCTTATATTGATAATGTGTGGTTTGATGCATTGTTTATGATATATGAGTTTATCCCATTCGGGATGTTTTACTCTCAACACACTTTATGAAATTTAGACTAGTTTTATAGTAAGTTATGTTGGACATACTAATTATGAATCAAAATGTATTGAAAAAAAATATAAGATGTCTATACCAAGTTTTCTTGGAAAATACTCTTGCTTTATATATAATGGGTTAGAAATGATCAAATTAAAGGAGCTTGTGATTAATCAATGAATTGTTAATCATCATGCCATGAAAAAGGTTGTTAAGGTCGGGTGTATTCAAGCCTCTTTTTTGTTTTGAATGAAAAATCTCTTCACATTTATCTTTTCAGAACTCCATTTACACACAACCTATGCTCATAGGAACACAACGAGAGACAGTAAGAATGAACTAAGCAAATAAGAAGAAAAAAATAATGACATATATGAAGTTTTTTATAAAATAGACATCGTAACATAAACAAGAGATGAATGGCCAGACCATACTCAACCCAAATAAATATAAGAGGAATTTTTTTTATAAAAGACTTTTATATCTAAACTAGATTATAAAATCAAATTTATTTTCTTCTTAGTTCAAAGAGATCTCCCACAATGATGTATCATCATGGTCAATTGCATCCTTAATCATATTCAAGAAAACTCTCAATAAAAGAAGTTATGCTTACTTGATATGATTCTATAAAAATAGGATGCCAAGGTAATTTTTATCATTTTAATAAGAGAAACCTCCCACTGTCAAGATGGAGCTAGGCTACCAGATAGCAGGTGGACCACTGTAACCTGATAGGTAACCCGCCCTCAAAATAAAGGGACTACGAGGCAATTACGAGTGACTCGATAGAAGAGGATAGAAAGAGTCAGATAAGGTAGTCAATGATAATTTCAGAAAACTCATAGAAATTTAGAAATAATTTAGTCTAAATTTCATATATTTATCATCCTAAGCTATCAAAACTCTAAGATAACTTGTTCGTGAAGTTGGTTGACCCAACTTGACCAGAAATCACTTACCGTCAACCCATGTGTTGCATCATCCAAGGTGGCCCAATTGCCCCTATGTAAAATTAAAGAATCATCTAAGGTTTATAAGATTGTAGCCGCACTAAAAATATAGGGTAGGGCTTATACCCACTCAGATTCTGACGAGGAAACCTACGAAGTTAGAAGAAGAAGAATGACCCAACTACAAAACTGAATCACCTCACGAAGGACTTACGATCCCGTTTGGGTTGGGACTGCCTCGAGCACCCTAAAATTGCTAGAAAATATTTCATAAGCATATAAACATATTATTAGTCAGTTATTTTGGTAAAACAAAAATATTTTTCTCTCGGGATATGCAATATTATCTAAAGAAAAGTATAAGTGTGGAGGTCCTATTAGCATGCTTGGGGGTTACATTCATGAAGTTACGATCATTTTAAACTAGGCCGGAATGCCATTCATGAATGTTGACCTCATTTTTGGTTGAGGTTTAGTTTTTCCTCTTTTGTAGCATAGGGTCTAGCCATAGGACTTTCCTATTGACTAGTCTTAGAAAACTAGACAAGGAACCCTCACCATTAGAAATTCTACACTCCTCTTTACTCAGCTTGAAGTTCCACATATTGATCCTAATCTCTAGCACTTAGTAGGTGAGGTCACTATGGGGGAACTCAAGATTAGTCACCCTTAGGACTGCTGGACCTTAGGGTTGACCCTGGGTGTTGGTCTAGGGCTTAAGGCACTCACTTACACTCACAATCACTCACTACCCTAAACCCAGAATTTCCTGACTTTAGTCCATTGATACTTTTGGGAGACTCATGTAGGTGGTCCCCTAAACACATTAGCCCTAGGCTAGGGTTTGGCTAAGATCACTACATAGAGGACCCAAAATGGGCTTTCCATTGGTCCATGGCTTATTGATGGTGGTTGGCACTCCAACTCTACTAAGATACCCAACTTAACATTTTGCCCTTAAACTCCCCCAAATTACCTAGATACCTTTGAAAACCTAAATTTGGCCAAAATTCTCAAGTTTACCCAAAATACCCAAGTTGGTTAAAAAAAAAAATCATTTCGAACACCTTAAAAAACGCCCAAACTACCCAAAGTTACCAAAATTTGCCAAATTACCAAAATGCCCCCTCCTTAGCCCAAAATTCCAAAAATTCCAAAAAATCCCAAAACCTCCCAAATATTTCCAATTTTATTTTTCTCAACTATCACATGACTCAATTTGGTCAATTTGACCACTTTTGACCAAAACCCCAAAATTGCCCTTTAAAGGCCCATATTTTCCCCAAATTACCTCCAATTTGAACACAATTTTGAGCTAAACCAAAAACCCAATTTTGGCCCTATGACTTGGTTCCACCAAAATGAGCCCATGACCCACTCCATTTGCCACAATTTGTGTTAAAAAACCTTAATTAAAAATCTTCATAAAATTCCTACACATTAAATTTTACCTTCAATTGGCCTTGGTAAAGCCCCAATTTCATTTAATTTCAACTTAAGTCCAAAAATCTCCAATTTTGCCTCAAATTAGTCATGTCCTCAAACTTCACCAAATTGAGGGCCTTAACCCCAAAATTTCTCCATGTATTCATGAAAAATCTTCACAACATCTCCCTTGATCATGTGGACTATTAAATTTGGACTTAGCCCAAGGCTAGCCCAACCTAGACCCATGTCTAGGTACAACATGTCCAAATTGACCAAAAACCGAAAATCCCTCAAATTAACTCTCCAATTGAACTTAAAATTACTTCAACCCTTCACCAAAGATCTTCATAACAATGATCTTCATAACCAAAGATCTTCATAACAATCATCTACACAATGTTGATCAATAAATTTGGTCAATTTACATGGCTAGCCTAGCCCAAACCCAAGTTTTCATCACTTGGACCCACATTGAATCCATGCCTACAGG
Organism: Phalaenopsis equestris; assembly: GCF_001263595.1. Taxonomy (NCBI): domain Eukaryota; kingdom Viridiplantae; phylum Streptophyta; class Magnoliopsida; order Asparagales; family Orchidaceae; genus Phalaenopsis; species Phalaenopsis equestris. The sequence goes on along the minus strand of NW_018165322.1, from coordinate 325,418 downwards.
TGGCCTAACTATCCTAAAGTCATCAAATTAATGACTCCACAGCCATGAATTGGACCCTAGTGACTAGCCTAAACCCCATGAAACCACCTAAGCTAAGACATGGACCAAAGGTCCCCTAAATCAAGGGATTTAATGCCATATTTGCTTAAGCCTTGGATATTTTTGCCAAAATAAAGCCTAAACACATTAAATTGTTATGACATATTCCCCTGGCTCACCTGACCATGGCGATTACCAAAGGGACCGCCACATGCCATCCCCGAAGAGCAAGGCCCGACCTAGTGGCCGAAAAATGGCTAAACCGAGAGCCACCTCCATGGGATTAAACCCAATTCAAACCTAGAGGCCACATCATCCAAATTGAAGCTTAGAGCCTCTCTGCCCTCCACCTAGGCAGCACATTTCACCACCAATTTGACATGACAGGAAGCCTAAGGCCTTTTTTATAAAATGATCCCCTCCACGACCATGGGGAGAGAGCTGAAAATTCCTCTAAGAGACTTCCCTAAATTGATGCTAAAGCCTCTTTGAGACCTCCTTAGTGCAACCCGACCACCACATTGCCCTGAATCCCCTTACCAGAGCCCAATTTTTGAGCTCAAAACCTTGCCAGAGATAGGACAAAGCTCTCCACACCTCTAAACTCCACCAAACTCAAATTAACTCACCCACACCTTCATAACATTGAAAGAAGCCAAAGCCCCATCAAATTCCCCTTCCATAGAGCCCCTAGTATGGACTTTGATCAACATCTGAAATCAGCCTTGGTCGAATTTGGGTCTAGGCATTTCACCGTAGCAAGAGGCTTAATCTCTAGCTTCTTTGGACCCCAATACACGTGCAGAGACTCTCTGATTGAAGCTTCCTTCTCAGAGCCAAGGTATTGAGTCTCTCTTTCTCCCGAGCATTTTGGATTCTCCATTTGATTAGGCTTAATTTAATTGCATAATTATCGTATGGATATGTTTGTCTCACTTAGACGAGTCGATAGGATCAAACCCAAGGTGATTTGGTTGAGTCTAAGCTGAGATCTTAAGGTTTTAGTGTGGACGGTCACGGGATCACTCTATCGGGGACGATGACTGGGAGCTGTCCGATCGCGCGTGTATCGGATGGACGGTGGAGATCGAGCCGGACAGCGCTTCCTTACATGAACCGCGAGCCGAGTCAGCAACTACGTGGATGACGGCGTCTAACCAGCGCGCACCATGCGTGCGCCACACATGCCTTCGAAGCTGCCTAGGATACAGTTAGCGCCGCAAGTTTAAATAGAAAAGTAGGGGTTTTCTTATTTAAATAAATATCCCTAGCTTTAAAAATTCATATCTCGATGTAGAAAAATCATAAAAATAAAATAAAAATACTCACTTACTTAGTGAATAGATGAGAACAATGTGGAAATGATTTAGAGTCCATTTGATTCATATTTTATTTTTAATTAATTAAACACTGATTTTGATGTTTTGATTCTCCATGCATGTAGTAATATCACAATGGCTTGAAATTTTAGCATGTTGCCTCTATCTTAGGGAACATCCTCTGATTTTTTCAAAGTCAGAGGAGGCCCCTAGACAGAGATCCATATTTTTCAAGTTTATGTCTATTATTTGCATAAATTAATCATGATAATTAGCATGTTGCTCAGGAAATTCCAAGAAAATTTTGGAAGGTTCACTATGACCAGAGGACCCCTTGGAAATATTTGAGTTAAGTCATTAAGAATTCACTTAATCTTCACCAACCCTAAAACACAAATAAAATTAATTTTGAAAAATACAAACAATAAAATGACTAAAATGACACATCTAAATGACTTGATTTTTAATCTCCACTAAGCTTCAAAGTTAAGAGAACTCCCCAAAAACGTTCTAAAGCATTTTGAATTCATTTGATAACTTAAGTTGATTTTTAAAGATAAATATCATTTTAGTACTTAAATAATTTTTTAAAAAAATCAAAATATAGCTAAAAAATTTACAGAAACTTATTTTTTGAGTTCTCTGTGATCAGGGGTATTTTATAAAAATAAAATGGTATTTAAAATAAAAACTTATTTTTTTAGCTTATTTTTAAATATTTAAATAATTAAAAATCACAAAAATAATAAAATTCATGGAAATGTTCTAAATTACTAAGCACTTAGGAATAATTAAGATATTTTTCCTGATTTTCTAAATAAAGATACTGAATTTTAAAGCTTAAAAATAATTTTTAAAGGTTAAAATAGATTTTCACTAAAAATAATTCCAATAAATCAAATAAAACTCAGAAAAATATAAAATTTTCTCCTCTGGGTCCTCTAACCTCAGGAAGATTTTTCAAAAGTACAAAACTTAATTTTCCCATTTAAAATAGTTTATATTTAATAAATACCACAAAACTTAAAATAATTCTTAAAACTCAAATAAAATTCAACAAATTATGAAATTTGGTCCAAAGACTTCTCTGGTCTAGATCTACCTCCAGTAAAAATTTCAAGAGATTAGGATTTATCTTGGTCAAGTTAGGAATTTTCTTTGAAGAATCCTATTTTTGTATGAAAATAATTATATAAATTAAATTAAATTTTGAAAAATCCCATTTTCTCTTCTGATGTCTTAATTGACCCATGAACGAGGTAGAATAAAAATTTTAAAGTCATTTGGATTAAATTTGATAAATTATGAAGTGTTAGAGCGTTAAGGGCAAATGTGTAATTTTGAAAATTTAGCCTTAATTAACATTTAGCCTTTATTCAAGGAGGGAAATAAGCAACCTCTAATCTTAATTTGGATGTTTAAAACACAAGGGGTTAATTGATAGAAACCAACCTCACTTTCTTAATTAAAAATATAAGTTAATAAATTTATAAATTATTAAAATTTGGAAGTTTATTAAAATAAAATGAACCTATGACTTAAGGGTATGACCTAAGTCAATAATTAATCAATTTAATACCCCTATTTGATTATTAAATGGGAAATAAGCAACCTCTAATCTTAATTTGGATGTTTAAAACACAAGGGGTTAATTGATAGAAACCAACCTCACTTTCTTAATTAAAAATATAAGTTAATAAATTTATAAATTATTAAAATTTGGAAGTTTATTAAAATAAAATGAACCTATGACTTAAGGGTATGACCTAAGTCAATAATTAATAAATTTATAAGGGTCTTCACCCATATAATATTCAAAATTAAATTACAAATGATAATTACATTACTCTTAGGGATGATTGATACATCAATGTTTATTGAGCATTAAGGTGTTTATAGGATGAATTATTAAGCAACATAATAAGTTTAAATGAGCTCAGGGCTTTTCACCAGGTGATAAGAGGGAAGCATGGACCTGCTTCTTCCTCTTAACCTGTTGGATACCTCAGAGAGCTACTAAGCTTAATATGTTTTGCTTGACAAAATCATCCTTGATTAAACTTTTAAGGACCCACCAAGATATGGCCTGGGGTTAGGTAGGTCTTCAAAATTTTACTTCCCCGTTTCATATAAACTGCCTTAACATGCCTTTTGAGTTTCAAGTGGTGGAACGAGAAGACTCGCCATGTACGCTTTTACAGTTTTTAGTGCTCTTTCTTGTACCTTCATACTGTACTTTTATACCTGCAAATTTGCATGCTAAACAACAATGTCACCCTTCATGAAAACCAAAACTGCTAGGATAGCCACAACAAAATAAAAACAAAAACTAAAATCAACCGAGATAAAAATCACCTCCACAACATTTAAAATATAAAACAGCTCAAAATTTAATCACAAACATCACACAAAACTACAATTGCAACTAAATTAAGATGTCTCTATCGAATGATCAGGAATCCCTCGGAGGAGGTAACCTACGGTTTCTAACGAGGCTTCCCAAGGTCTAAACAAAATTGTGGAACTCATTAAGTTGAGTTTAGTAAGTTCATTTGGACTAAGTGAATCCAATAGAAAATAGTGGTGCCGGAATGAGGGAACCGTAGGATCCTAACCGGTGTCGCTCTAATCAACTTTAACATGCCCCCATAAAATTTAAAGAACTTCAACCATAAGGACACCTGATTTGACATAATAACTTGACACACTAGAAAACTCAAACTCATCACAGCAAGGAGCTTGGAGCTAGCATGGTGGGCAACACAACCACCTTCAATAGCAAAACCTGTCTTCCCCAGCTAATCCAATCTTCCTTCCTTAGATATAAACAACAAAGCCATAGGACTTCGAGGTTGCTCGCTTATGCAATGTATATCCTCACCTTATTTTTAAGATTTTATACAGCCTTGCTGTACAATATAAGCCCTAACTCATCTTAGGATTCTGAGGTCGTCGTTTGTCACGACCTAAACCCTCACATCTTCCAGGCTATTTGTGTGATAGTTTCACACGAATGTAAGCCCTAACTAATAAAATTGGC